>NW_006402139.1:4922-6163 GCF_000299155.1 Elephantulus edwardii
GAGAGAGAAAGGTTATAGAGATAGATAGATATAGAGATAGAGAGAGAGAGAGAGATGATAGAGATAGAGATGGATAGAGATAGAGATAGATAGAGATAGATGATATAGAGACAGAGATAGAGAGAGAGAGAGAGATATACACATATATATGTGTGTGTGTATGAATATATGTGTATACACATACATTCACTTGCATACCTTCTCTTAAACATTATTGTCTACAAAACTTGTATTTCCCAAAAATGTCTTACACCATGCACTGTCATATGCATGCTATTAACTTCAATATAATCCTGCCAGATAGATATTCTTCAGAGAGTACATGCTTATGAAGTCTTGCTCACCAGATATCATCTACTAGAAAGAAAGCCTCTTTCCAAAATCTGTTGTTGCTGAAGCTATCAAATCAATTCCAACTCACAGTAACTGCAAAGAACATAGGATTTTTCTTGACTGTAATCTTTGTGGAAGTATGTGACCAGTTCTTTCTGTCATGGGAGCTGCTGTGTAGGTACAAAGCAACTTGGCAGTTTTCAAACAAATGCTTAGTTGTTGTACCATCAGGTTTCTTTTTATCTTATCATTTAGTATTTTGTTAAGCAAACTATTATGAAATGTTTACATTGATTTGAGGGGAAAGATATCTTTTATTTTGTTTCTTATATCTTGAAGACCAGGAAAAAGTCTTAGGACTTTATGAGAAAGAACGATACAACAACAGATCATCATGTAATGCTGAGTCGGTGTACTGGTTTCTTCACACATAAACAATTTAAGTGCAGTAGTTTATTCTTTTGTTTTAAACTATTTTGCCTGAAGTTTTGGAGGCTGGTCAGGCATATAATATGAAATCAGCTGTCTTGCTTCAACCGACTAAAATCAAAACAGGATCTTGACTATTCTATTCTATTGTTTGACCTTCTGGAGAAATTAGGAAGGAAATTTCATTGTTTTGTGACTCTGAAAGGGGAATACCAGTATCTTGGATATTAAATGATCCAAAATCTTACTCTATTAGTGGCTATCATCATCTATTTCTTCTTCTTTGGCTCTGGTTGTTGGTGCATATATCTGAATGATAGTGGTATTTACTGGGCTTCCTTGTAAGCGTATGGATATGTCACTCACAATGTTGTACTTCAAGATGGATCTAGAAATTACTTTTTTTACTATAAAGGCAACCCCTTTTTTCCTTGTCTTTTCATCTCCAGAGTAATATATCATATGGTCATCAGACTCAA
>NW_006402140.1:0-1961 GCF_000299155.1 Elephantulus edwardii
CGGGATGGGGGGGAGCAATGCGATACCTGAAGATGGGGGTCGTGGGTTAGAGCTGCAGGGGTGTGTCTCAAAAATTATTTGTGGAATAAAATTACTTGATATTTATTTCATTACAAAAGGATATTCCCATTTTGGTTGAGGGTCATTGAATTAAAAAAAATAAGATAACAAATTTGAGTTATAAGTAAACAGGCAGGAGAAAGGGGAAAAGGAATTGGATATGCATATGTGTATTGAGGAGTAAAGGATAATAATTGAACAGTAGGATAACAGCCTTTAAACGACTAATATTCAAAACATTCACCTCACCTGTCTCCTCCCAACTCAATACAGTCTTTTAAAAAAATATTAAATTTTATTAGTTTTAAAGAACATTTACAGAGATTTTGGGTTTTCATTCATTCATTGTTGCACTATTCTCAACTCTCCTCCCCAGTTCGTTCTTCTTTTTCCCCCCCCGGCAAGTCTGTTTTCATTGTCCAATTGCCACAGTGCTTTTCAAAGCCAGTTCTGATTAATCTCCTTTGTCAGTGTGTCCTTTGCCATTCCCTATCACTCCTCCCTGAGAGAGACTTCACCCTGATTCATAAGGAAAAGGGGATGGCGTATTCTCTTAGCTACTTCCTGCCGAAAAGGGATGCTGTAGGTTTCAGGGTAAAGACCTTCTCTCACTACTCAAAAGGGCCCCTTTGGCAATAGGAAACACAGACTATTATGGAGATTGATTTTTTTTTTGGAGATTGATTTTGGAATTTAGATGTACTGTTATCAATTGTGCTTAGCCGTACATGTTCATATCCTTGAAGATGTATCATGGAACTGTTGCAGCCTAGAAGACACAAATTTAAACAACAAGATAAAAGTACATGAGTCAAAAATTAAAAAGCAATAATATTCCAAGTAGTGGTTCTAATAGTGGCATAAATCAAGTTACAGAGGGAAGGTAGTTCTTATAATAAAAGACCTATTGACTAGCACTTTGTCTATTATAGTATAAAGGTTAGGAACCACAAGATGTAGTGGCTCAACTGTGTAATTTATTGTTCTTAAGTCCTGAAGTAAATTCCATCTACCACTGGTTTGTTTTAAAACTAGGAAGTCCGCATGCAAGGGACAGGTGAAGTAAGGAGTCGCTTATGAGGTTTTCCATCAATTCCAACAACTAAGAAATAGTGACAAGAGTTGGGACCTCAGAAAGCTTTTAGAACCAAATAGTAGGCTCTTGTGTCCAGGAGAATACAAATATAATTACCAGTAATGTTAATGCTCAGCTCTTCTGGGAGGATCTAAATCGTTGAAGTGTCCTCCTTTGTTTCCAGCTGGGAGCTGGGGCCTGTTAGTCCTGTCAGCCATGAGGACCTGTTGTGAGCCACCCTTGGCCTAGTGTCCTTCAGATCCACACTTAAAGCAAATGAGTGAGAGCTTCCTGTCTACTCCATTGCCTATCTGTGGCTCTCGTCTGTGACACTGTCTACTGAAGTGGCCCAGCTTTCCACAGTGGATGCAATTCTGACCTCCTTTATTACCTCTGGGTGGCACTGTATATGTGTAAGACTTGCTTTTCTTGGCACAGGCCCTAAACTGGCAGCAATAGCTGCCCCAATAATTTTGGACATTCTCATGTATTTTCTCTTCCCTCTAGATCCCAGTTGTTAGAAGAGGGAAAAATTTAAATATATATCAAATATTTTTGCTATCACTAAGACTTCCAATCTTATGTTATGCTTCAGAGATTTGGACAATGACTAAGGAGGGCAGAAGGAGAGTTGATGCCTTTGAGCTCTGGTGCTGGAGAAGAGTACTGAATGGACTGCCAGGAAAACAAAGAGATTCCTCTTGGGGAGGATTAAACCAAGCTACTCCTTGGAGGCAAGGATTCTGGGGCTTCGTCTGACATACTTTGGACATGTTGCCAGGACGGACGGGTCCTTGGAGAGGGACATCATGCTTGGGAGGGTGGA
>NW_006402140.1:2269-3674 GCF_000299155.1 Elephantulus edwardii
CCATTGAGAACAATGTTGGCTCTTGGGTTTTCATAAATACTTTTTACTATGTTGAAGAAATTCCCCTCTAATCCTATTTTGTTGAGTGTTTTAATCAGGAAAGGTACTGGATTTTGTCAAAGGTCTTTTCTGCATCAATTGATAGGACCATGTGGTTCTTGTTTTTTGCCTTGTTAATGTGATGAATTACATTAATTGTATTTCTTATGTTAAATCATCCTTGCATACCTATTATGAATCCCACTTGGTCATGGTGAATTATTTCTTTGGTGTATCGTTGGATTCTATTTTCCAGTATTTTATGCAGGATTTTTGTATCAATGTTCATGAGAGATATTGGCCTATAATTTTCAATTTTGGTGGTGTCTTTTCCTGGCTTTGGTATCAAAGATATGTTTTCTTAAAAAAAAAAAGAAAAAAAGAAAAACACACACACACACACAAAAAGATATGTTTGCTTCATAGAATGAATCTGGGAGGATTCCATCTTTTTCTATTTTCTAAAATAATTTATATAGAATTTGTAGCAGTACTTCTGTGAATGTTTGATAAAATTCACTTGGTTTTGTTTGTCTGTTCGTTTATTTATTTATTTATCATTTCAATGAACATCTACAGAGATTTTGGAATTCCTTTCATTCATTGTTGCACCCATCACCCCGCCCACCTCCCCTCTCCCCACCTTCCTCCCCCCATTTGCTCCTCACGTTAAAAAGCAAAACTCCCTCATTGGTACACAATCCCCCAGCACATCCCCCAACCCCACCCCAACCCCAAATATCATCCACTCTGCAAGCCTCATTCTGTACTCTTACGATAAACATAATGCCCTAAAATATAGTACTTTTAAACTGTTGTCTCCCCCACATAGACTACAATGCCGTAAACATATTTCATCCAGTTTTTCTCAATCTTACCACCACCGTGATGTCAGCCTCATTCTACAACAGTGGCATCATATAACTTTTGTCCCTTTGTGACTGAGATACCCCACTCATCATGATGTCCTCCAGGGTCACCCATTTTGAGTAATATTACATGAGTTCCTTGTTTTTCAATGCAGCATAATATTCCATTGTGTGAATATACCACAGCTTCTCTGCCCACTCATTTGTTGATGGGCATTTTGGTTGTTTCCAACTCCTTGCTATTGTAAACAAAGCCGAAATAAAAATGAGTATGCGTATGTCTACTTGGATGTCATTTATGGTCTCTTTAGGGTATATTCCCAGTAGTGGAATTGCTGGGTCAAATGGTATCTCTATTTGCAATTTTTTGAGAAAGCGCAACATCGCTTTCCACAGTGGTTGCACCACTTTACACTCCCACCAACAGTGAATAAGGGTTCCAGTCTCTCCACAACCTCGCCAGCATTTGTTGCTTGCTGTTCTGTTAAATTTTGCTA
>NW_006402140.1:4655-5079 GCF_000299155.1 Elephantulus edwardii
CACTTCTCCAAGCTTTTTTTTGTTTCTTGTAGTAATGTTTTCTAATTTTCTTTGAATAGATCTTTTGTGGTTCTAGTTATATTTACTTCCAAATATTTAATCTTGTGATGAGCTATTTTGAAGGGTATTGCTTTTCTTAGCTCCAGCTCTGTATTCTCTTTGTCACTGTAGAGAAATCCAACTAATTTTTTTATGTTCATCTTGTATCCTGCCACTTTGCTAAATTGGTCAACTATGTTCCATAGTTTTCTTGCTGAGTCTTTAGGGTTTTCTAAGTATACTATCATGTCATCTTCATTGAGGGATAATTTTACTTCCTCTGCCAATTTGTATACCTCTAATATCTTTCTCTGGTCTTATTGCTATCGCTAAGTCTTCCAATACAATTTTGAATAAGAGAGGAGATAATGGGCATCCTTGCCTA
>NW_006402140.1:5802-6212 GCF_000299155.1 Elephantulus edwardii
CAAGTGCTAGTTTTGTTGATAGTTTCAGTTGTTTTTCAATTTTCTACTTCATTTATCTCTGCTCTAAGTTTAATAATTTCCATTTTTTTAGAAGCTGATGGGTTTTCTTCCTGTTATTTTTCAATTTTTTGGAGATGTTGGGTTAGAGAGTCAATGGTCAATTTTTCCTGCCTTTTGGTGTGTTTGCTAATTGACCTCTGTTTATGGCTTTGGCTATTCCCCAGAGGTTTTGGTAAGTAGTGTCTTCATTGTCATTTATTTCAAGAAACTTTTTAATTTCATTTTTTATTTCTTCATATACCCAGTCGTGTTCATGCAAGTTGTTGTTCAGCTTCCCAATGTATGATTTTTTCTCCTTTATTCTCTTGTTATTAATTTCTAATTTTGTGGCGTTGTGATCTGAGAAGATA
>NW_006402141.1:0-6195 GCF_000299155.1 Elephantulus edwardii
TTTTGGATTCTGCTTTTTTCTTGGTCAGATCTGTGGTGACAATTCTATCTTCTATTTCACTGATTCTGTTTTCCATCTCTTCTCCTCTATTTGTATGTCCCTCCATCATGTTGACAGCATCAGAAACCTTAGATTTCATATTTTGGATCACAGTTTCTTGTTTTTCCAATGCCTCTAGTTCTTTATTTGTTTTCTCTGCATTGTTTTGGATTTTTTTTTAAGCTCCTCCTGATCTTTGCTAGCACTGTTCTGTAATTCATCAAGTTCCTTTTTTATCCATTGAAAATATTAAATCATTGTTCTTTTAAAATCAGTGTCAGAATGTTCCATCAGGCTTTCTGGCTCCAGGAAATCCATTGCTACTGTGTCTTCTTTGGGAGTTGATATCTTGCTTTGGGCTAGTGGGACAAGTGAAGCACTCTGCTGTCTATGGGCCATTGGTGTGGCAGAGTTCTTCATGTCTGAGGTGGTAGCTGGTTTTTTATTTGACATCACTGCTCCAGAAGAAGGTTGGGCAGGAACAAGAGTAGATGCATAGAGGGTGCGTGCACACTCCAACGCTCATGTGAGTGGGGAAAGAGGAAGCACACACTGATACACGGGGGGAGGGGCTTGGGGGAACCTAAATAATGACGGAGGAAGTCTGTTGTTCCCTTTCTGGAATAGCTTCCCCCCTCTTTGGATATGCTAAGGATCTCCCTGTTCTTTGAGTTAGTAGGCCCTATGTACTCAGGCCAGAAACCAGTTTGATTCCCCACGTAACTTAATCCTCAATGGTACATGAGTATTTTAGGGGAGGTTGATAAATCTTATAGATGTGGCATATATGATTGTTGGCCCTTGTGCCCAAATGGGTGTGAGGTGGCTGGGTCACAAGCCCTGGCCTGGCCCTCCCTCCACTGTCCTTGCAGATTTCCCACCAAAGTCCAAGTTTATAAAGATGGTATTTCCCCACAGACCTCTGGCAACTGTAGTCTGTACCTGAAAATTGTAGATAGAGGGGGTTGGGAAGGATGGGTCACAAGCCCAGGCCTGGCACTCCCTCCACTGTCCTTGCAGATTTCCCACCAAAGTCCAAGTTTATAAAGATGGCGTTTCCCCACAGGCCTCTGGGAACTGTAGTCTGTACCTGCAAATTGTAGGTAGAGGGGGTTGGGAAGGCTGTGTCACAAGCCCAGGCCAGGCACTCCCTCTACTGTCCTTGCGACTATTTAATTTTTAATTTCCTATTTTGATTATGACAAAATAGCTAAGGTTGTCTATTTCACAGGTCTTTAAAAAAACTTTCTGGTTTTGCTGAATCTCTTTGGTTTTTTGCTTAATTTTTAAATTTCTGCTTTGATCTTTGTTATGTCTTTTCTGATGTGGTCAGGCCACATTTGCTCTTCTCATAGTTACTTTGGTTGTAAAGTTAAGCAGTTGATTTGAGACCTTTTTTTTTCCATGTAAGCATTTACTGCTCTGAGTTTTACTCTGCATATTATCTTAATTTATCACATAAGTTTTGATAATTGTCTTTAATTTTCTTTTGCCTCTAAGAAATTTGTGATTTTTCTTTTGATATATTAGTGCTTTAATAGTTTATTGTTTATATATATTGTATATACTCTAGTTTTATTTCTATTGCTATATCATCATTTCATGTGGTCAGAGAAACTATATAATTACAATCATTTATATTTATCAGATCTTGCCTTGTGATCTAACATATAGCGTAGAATGGTCCATCTGCATTGGACTATAATTATTCCATATGTCTTTTAAGTTGGTTTATAGATCCTTGGTTTCCTGTTGATCTTCTTTCCAGATAATTCTGTTTAATACTCAAAAGTGTTATTTTGAAATCTTCAACTATTATTGTAGTATTATCTGTTGTTCCCTTCAATTCTATAAATATTTATGCATTTAGTACTCCAAAATTACTGCTGTTATTGTTAGATGCTGCTGAACAGAATATGACTCATAGCAACCCTATGAACAACAGATCTGAACCCTATCCTGTCCTGTGCCAATATCAACATCTCTGACACATCTGAGCTCATTGCTGCAGTTGCCATGCCAATCCATCTGGTTAAGGATCTTCCTCCCCTTCATCAGCCTTCCACATTTTCAAGTATGATGCCTTTCTCAAAGGAATAGCCTCTTCTGCAATGTGCCCAAAGTATGTGAAATTATGCTTTATAATCTTAGCCTCCAAAAAGCCCTCTGGCTGCACCCTCTTGAACATAAATATCTTTGTTCTTTTGACATTCCTTGGCATATTCAACACTGTTGTTCTCCAGTACCAGAACTCAAAGGCATCAATTCTTCTTTTATCATCATTGTCCAGCCCTCAGATGCATAGCAAGTGATTGAAAAGCCAATGGCCTGAACAAGGTGCACCTGATTCTTCAGATTAATGTAATTGCTCCTCAATTATTTGGAAAGGTTCCTGACTTAAGACTTTGCCAATGCAATATGCCTCCTGATCTTCGGACTGCTGGTACCAAGGATATTGGTATGGACCAGATAAGATGAAGCCATTGACGATCTTAGTCTTCTTTCTCCATCTCTTGATACTGCCTATTGGTACAGTGGTGAGAATTTTTGTTTTCTTGACATTGAGATGCAATTTGTATTGAAGACTGTATTCATCTATCTTCTGCAGTAAGTGCTTTAAGTCCACTTCCCTTTTGGTGAACAAAGTTGTGTCATCTGCATAATGTAGGCTACTAATGAGTGCTCCTCCAATCTTGATGCTACATTATTCTTCTCAGAGTCCAGATTCTTGAGTAATTTGTTCAGCAATATAGAGAAAGAATACAATCCTGAAGCACACCTTCTTAGTTTTTTTTATTATTAATTTCAGTGAAAATTTACAGAGACTGGATTTCCATTCATTCATTGTTGCACTTTTCTCCCTCCCAACCCTCCCCCCAGGATGCTAACCTCTTGGAAAAGTAAAAGAAAAAAAAATCTTTCATTGTTTTACAATCCCTCCCCCCAGATCGACTCCACTATGAAGCTCTGGACTACCGTCATGACAAAAATACCTAATCACATATCCCTTTTAAACAGTTTTGTCCCTCATCTGTTTCAATGCAGTATTAAACCCATCTTTCTCAGTCTCCCCCAACCCTGATGTCAGTCCTGTTTTACAACAGTGGCACCATGCAGTATTTGTCCTTTTGTGACTGAGATACTTCACTCAGCATAATGTCCTCCAGGGTTACCCATTTTGAATAATATTGCATGAGTTCCTTGTTTTTCAATGCATAGTATTCCATTGTGTGAATTATACCACAGCTACTCTATCCATTCATTTGTTGTTAGGTTGCTTCTGACTCCTTGCTATTGTGAACAAAGCTGCGATAAACATGAGTGTGCATATATCTGCTTGGTTGGCAGTTATGGTCTCTTTGGGATATATTCCCAGTAGTGGAATTTCTGGGTCAAATGGTATCTCTATTTGCAACTTTTTGAGAAAGCGCCCTTCCACAGTGGTTGCACCATCTTACACTTGCACCAACAGTGAATAAGGGTTCCAGTTTATTCATAACCTTGCCAACATTTGTTGCTTGCTGTTCTGTTAAATTTTGCTATTCTGACTGGGGTGAGATGATATTTCATAGTAGTTTTGATTTGCAACTCTCTTAGAGGTAAGGATTTTGAACATTTCTTCATGTGTTTGTTAGCCATCTGAATGTATTCTTTGGTGAAGTGTCTGTTCATATCCTGTGCCCATTGTTCTATTGGATTATTTACCTTTATCTTGTTGTGGTGCTAAAGTATTTTATACATTCTGGATGTAAGTCCCTTATCTGATGTCATTACCAAATACTTTTTCCCAGTCTGTGGTTTCCCTTTTTTTACCCTGTTTTAGAAGTTTCTGGATGTGCATAGGGATTTGATTCTTAGAAGATCCCATTCATCTATTTTATCTTCTCCTTGTTGTAGAATTTTCAGGATATTTGGAAGACTGTTTACGTTGTGGATTAGGACGTCTAGCGTTCTTCCAAGCTTTTCTTTAATGAAGATTATGGTCCTTGATTTTAGTCCTGGGTCCATGATCCATCTTGAGTTGGTTTTTGTAATGGAGTGAGGTGTGGATCTTGTTTGAGTGTTTTGCAAATACTTTTCCAATGTTGCCAACACCATTTGTTAAAAAGGCTGTCGTTTCCCCATTTAATTGATTTCATCTCCTTGTCAAAAATCAGTTGACCATAGATAGATGGGCTGATCTCTGGATTCTCAATTCTATTCCATTGATCCATGTGTCTGTCATTGTACTAGTACCATGCTGTCGTAACCACCACGGCAGTGTAGTAGGATTTGAAATCAGGGAGAGAGATTCCTCCTACCTTTTTTCTATTTTTAAAGAATGCTTTGCTTATTTGGGACTTCTTTCCATTCCAAATGAAACTGGAGATTTCCTTTTCCATCTCATTGAAGAATGGGATTGGTATTTGTATTGGGACTGCATTAAACATGTAAATTGCCTTTGGTAGTATTGCCATTTTAACAATATTGAGTCTTCTTATGTGTGAGCAAGAGATATTCTTCCACTTCTCCATGTCTCTTTTTGTTTCTTGTAGTAATGTTTATAATTTTCTTTGAATAGATCTTTTGTGCTTCTGGTAAATTTACTCCCAAGTTTTTAATCTTGTGATTAGCTATTGTGAATGGTATTGGTTTTCTTAGTTCTGACTCTGTATTCTCTTTGTCACCACAGAGAAATCCAATTGATTTTTGTATGTTGATCTTGTATCCTGTTACTTTGCTGAATTGGTCCATGGTGTCCAATAATTTTCTTGCTGAGTCTTTAGGGTTTTCTAAGTATACTATCATATCATCTGCATAGAGGGATCATTTTACCTCCTCTTTGCCAATTTGGAGACCTTTTATTCCTTTCTCTTGTCTTATTGCTATGACTGAGTCTTCCAAAACAGTATTGAATAAGAGAAGTGAGAGTGAACCTCCTTGCCTAGTTCCTGTTCTTAAAGGGAATGCTTTAAACCTCTCTCTATCGAAAACAATGTTGGTTCTCGGGTTTGCATGAATAGTTTTTACTATGTTGAAGAAATTCCCCTCTAATCCTATTTTTTTGAGTGTTTTAATCAGGAAAGGGTGTTTTTTTGTCAAAGGCCTTTTGTGTATCAATTGATAGGATCATGTAGTTCTTGTTCTTTGCTTTGTTAATGTAATCAATACACTGATTATTTTCCTTAGGTTGAACCGTCCTTTCATAACTGTTATGAATCCGACTTGGTCATGGTGAATTATTTCTTTGATGTATCATTGAATTCTGTTGGCCAGTATTTTATTCAGGATTTTTGCATCTATGTTCATAAGAGATATTGGCCTATACTTTTCTATTTTCGTGGTGTACTTTCCTGGCTTTGGTATCAAGGATATGTTTGCTTCATAGAATGAATCTGGGAGAATTCCATCTTTTTCTATTTTCTGAAATAATTTATCTAGAATTGGTAACAGTTCTTCTTTAAATGTTTTATAAAATTCACTTGTAAAACCATTTGGTCCATGAATTTTTTGGGTGGGAAGTTGTTTTATTACCTTTTCAGTTTCTTCTTTTGTAATGGGTCTGTTCAGATGTTCAGTTTTGGTTTCTGTCGGTTTAGGTAGGTTGTGCATTTCTAAGTATTTGTCCATTTCCTCTAGGTTTTCATATTTGCTTGAGTATAGTTTTTCATAATACTCTAAAGTTAGCTTTTTTATTTTAGTTGGGTCTATTGTGATGTTGCCTGATTCATCTCTTATTCGGGTTATTTGTGTCTTCTCCTTCTTTTCTTTTGTGAGTTTTGCTAGTGTTTTGTCAATTTTATTGACCTTTTCAAAGAACCAACTCCTAGATTTGTTGATAGTTTCAGTTGTTGTTAGGTTTTCTCTTTCATTTGTTTCTGCTCTAATAATCTGCAGAAAGAACTGCTGGAGAAGCTCAATATCAGCTGTGAAAACTAGGCCAGGAGCTGATTGTGTTACAGACCACCAACTACTCATATGCAAGTTCAAGCTGAAACTGAGGAAAATCAAACCGAATCAAAGGGAACCAAAACATGACTTTGAGTTCATCCCACCGGAATTTCAGAATCATCTCAAGAACAGGTTTGAGGACTTGAACACTAATGAGCGAAAACCAGATGAGTTGTGGGAGGATGTCAAATGTATCATCCAGGAAGAATGCAAACAGTCATTACA
>NW_006402142.1:0-1210 GCF_000299155.1 Elephantulus edwardii
TATTCTGTGATCTACAGCAAGTGCTTCCAATCCTTCTCACTTTCAGCAAGTAAGGTTGTGTCATCTACATAACACAGGTTATTGATGAGTCTCCTTCCAAACCTGATGCCACATTCCTCTTCACAGAGTCCAGTTTCTTGAATAATTTACTCAGCATGCAGATTGAATAGATATGGCAATAAAAGACAACCCTGACACATTACCTTCTTAATTTTAAGAACCTCCTGGTCTAGGTATAGTCTTCACATGAGCATAATTGAGTACTTTGAGATTCCCATTCTTCTAAATGTTGGCCACCATTTATTATGAATCACAGAGTCAAATGCCTTTGCATAGTAAATAAAGCATAAATAGACATTCTTCTAGTATTCTTTACTTTCAGCCAGGATCCATCTGGCATCCGCAGTGATACCCCTGGTTTTAAACCTCTTGAAGCCCAATGCAATATGTTTCCTGATGTCAAGGATATTGATTGTGAATCCAAGAAAGATGAAATTTTAGATAGTTTTTTCAATATATCATTATTATATTTCCTTTGGTTCAGTGGTCAGAATTACTGCTTTCTTTATGTTGAGATGTAATCTTTGATCAAAACTATAGTCTTCGATATTCCACAAGTATTTCAATTCTTTACTAGATTATGTCATATGCATAATGCAGATTGTCTTCCTCCAATCTTGATAAGACATTCTTCTTTATAACCTCTAGCTTATTGAAAAATTTGCTCAGCAAACAAATTGAATAGATATGGAGAGAGGATACAACCCTGATGCACACTTTTCTTTTTTTCATTTTGGATTTTAGATTTATTTGCAGATGAGTGAAAATCAATCTTGTCCTTTCTTTTAACTCTTAACCAGCAATAACAGGTTGCACACACAGTTAAGGGTCCATAGAAGAAGCAAGAGTAACAACAAAAGAATTAGAAACCAATAACCATGGTAATGGTTTATAAACCTCCTTCAGAGCGCACACACTATATGTGTATACAGACACATAGAAGAAGGTTTGAAAAGACACAAACCAAACTGCTTTCCAGGAACTCTATGGAGGGATTAGCAATTAAAGTGGTATTCACAGGAATCTTAATAATATTAAACCATGTAGTGTTTCCTAAAACGATTAGAACAGCACATCAGCAGAGAATTGCCGGAAGTCCAGGCTGGGTTTAGAAGGGGTCATGGTACTAGGGATATTGTTGCTGATGTTA
>NW_006402142.1:2115-3651 GCF_000299155.1 Elephantulus edwardii
GAGAGGGACATCATGCTTGGGAGGGTGGGGGGACAGTGCAGGAGGGGAAGACCCTCTATGAGATGGATTGATTTGGTGACTTGGGTAATCGGGATGGGTGTGTCGGAGGCAGTGTGGTTGGCACAGGATAGAGCAGGGTTTAGGGCTGTTGTGCATAGGGTCACTATGAGTTGAAAATGACTCGATGGCACATAACAACAACAAACAACAGTGTTTCCTTGCTATTTTCAGACAGTAGCGTCTTGATTTAGGTATATGTTTTGTATGAGTAGGGTTAAGTGTTCTAAGATTTCCATTCTTCTCAATGTTAGCCATAATTTGTTAAGATCCATGCAGTCAGATGCCTTTGCATAGTCTGCTTTTAGCCAGGATCCATCTGACATCAGCAGTAGTATTCTGGATGCTATGGCCTCCTCTAAACTTCTGTCAATTCTCTGTCAGTGTACTCTTCCAGTCATTTTTAATGATCTTTATATTTTGTTTGCATGTGATATTAGTGGTACTTCACAATAATTTCCACATTCTGTTGGATCATCTTTCTTGGGAATGGGAACAGTTATGGATGTCTTTCAGTCCGTCATTCAAGCAGCTGTCCTCCAAATATTATGGCATAGAGTGGTGAGCATATCAAGGGCTGCATCTGTTAGTTGAAACATGTTTAGTGGTTTCTCATAATTACTGGGGCCTTATTTTTTGCCAGTGCCTTCACTTCTTTCTTCATCACTACTGAGTCTTGATTATATAGTACTTCCTGAAATATTTCTAGGTTGGTTAAATCTTTTTGGAATAATGACTCTGTGTTTTCCCTCAATATTCTTTCAATGCTTCCTGAATCTATCCATTCTTTGCCCATAGTGTCAGTAAGTATTGAAACTTAAGGCTTGAATTTTATTTTCAGGTCTTTCAGCTTCTAAAAATGCCAAGGGAGTTCTTCCCTTTTTAGTCTCCAATTCTAGCTCCCTGTGCATTACATTATTATACAGTCACACTTGATGTCATCAACAAGATGCTCAAGTTCAGTGGCCAACTGGAAAAAAGTATAAGGAGATGAGAGGATTTTAGACCTCTCTTTTATTATGGTCTACTCAGACTGTGGAGAAGAGGCCAGCTATGAGCCCTGTAGAAACTTGCCAAGTTTCTATAGTTTCTTATAGTGCCAAGGACAAAAGTGGCATCCTGCTACCCTTGCTCAATAATGATTAACTTTGTCATATTATACAGTTGGGCAGTTCACTTAGCTTTATGTAATACTGATTCAGCAAAACATCACTAATCTTGTTCAAACATGACAGTAGTTCAGCTAAAAACTACTTATTACATATATAAGACACGTTGTTATGTGCTATCGAGTTGCCTGTTACTCATAGTGACCCTGTACAACAGCCTTAAAGCATACTCTATCTTTTTTTTTTCTCTTTTTTTTGGGGTTTTTTTTTGTTATTTTATTATTATTAATTTTAATAGACATTTACAGAGGTTTTGGAGTTCCATTAATTAATTGACGCACTTTTCTCCCTGTCCACCCCTCCCCACCAG
>NW_006402142.1:5686-6363 GCF_000299155.1 Elephantulus edwardii
TACTGCCAAGACTTCCAATACAATATTGAATAGGAGAGGTGATAATGGGCATCCTTGCCTCATTCCTGTTCTTAAAGGGAATGTCTTTAGCCTCTCTCCATTGAGAATAATGTTGGCTCTCGGGTTTGTGTATATACTATTTACTATGTTGAAGAAGTTCCCTTCTAGTCCGATTTTGTTAAGTGTTTTAATCAGGAAAAGGTGTTGGATTTTGTCAAAGGCCATTTCTGCATCAATTGATAGGATCATGTGGTTCTGGTTCTTTGCTTTGTTAATATGATGAATTACATTGATTGTTTTTCTTAATGTTGAACCATCCTTGCATCCCTGTTATGAATCCCACTTGGTCATGGTGAATCACTTTTTTTATGTATCATTGGATTCTATTGGCCAGGATTTTATTCAGGATTTTTGCATCTATGTTCATGAGAGATATTGGCCTATAGTTTTCTATTTTAGTGGTATCTTTACGTGGTTTTGATATCAGGGATATGCTTGCTTCATAGAATGAGTCTGGGAGAATTCCATCTTTTTCTATTTTCTGTAATAACTTATGTAGGATTGGTAACAGTTCTTCTGTGCATGTTTGATAAAATTCACTTGTAAAGCCGTCTGGTCCAGGACTTTTTTTGGCTGGAAGTTGTTTTATTACCTTTTCAATTTCTTCTTTTGTAATG
>NW_006402143.1:0-6230 GCF_000299155.1 Elephantulus edwardii
AGTAGGATTTGAAATCAGGGAGTGAGATACCTCCTACCGTTCTTCTATTCTTAAGGAGTGCTTTGCTTATTCGGGGCTTTTTTCCATTCCATATGAAATTGGAGATTGTCTTTTCTATCTCGTTGAAGTGCCGAAAGCATCCTTGATTATAGCTTCTCGAGATACAGTATATAATTTACTATGTCACTAGACCACTAGAGCTCTTTATATAACTTACTATGAAAAGCCTGATGATATTCACTGGATTGAGTTTAGAACATTGATAAATATAAGGATTATTGATATACTAATATTCTTATTCTAATAAAAATAAATGTTATATCTATCACCTCAATGATATCTCAATATTACTTTTTTTTTCATTGCAGAATCTATGTATTTTTTTTATTGCAGTAAGGAAATCAAAAGATGAATTGTATTGGGAAAATCTGCTCTCATGGAACTCTCCAGAGTGCTGAAGAGAAACGATGTCAGTCTAGAAACGAAGGTACACCTAATCTAGGCCATGGTCTTCTCAGTTACTTGTTATGCTTCAGAGAGTTGGACAATGACTAAGGATGACAGAAGATGAATAGATACCTTTGAGTTGTGGTGCTGGAGAAGAGTCTTGAACGTACCATGTACTGTCAAGAAATCAAATAGGTCTGTTTTGGAGAGGGTGAAAACAATTCTCTCATTGGAGGCTAAGAGTTTGAAGTTCCCCCCACTTCCTTTGGGCATGTAGCCTGGTTAGATCAGTCCTTGGAGAAGAATATCATGCTCAGATGAGTGGACGGATAGCACAAAAGAGGAAGATCCTGGATTAGATGGATTGATACAGTAACTGGGACAGTGGAGATTGGTGCGTTGGAATTAGTGAGGCTGGCTCAGGACAGAGAAGTGTTCAGAGCTGCTGTACATAGGGTTGCTATACATCGCAGGTGCCTCAATGGCACATAAAAACAATAATACACTATGATAGGTTAGGAAGCAGGAGTGGCTTCCAATTCCTAAACAACATGTCTCCAGAACTCTATGAACTTTGATAAATGTTAATAGTTGTAGAGAGGCTTCAAGCCTTTTGTTCATAGAGTCACTATGAATCATGTTCTACTTGAAGGCAATCAACAACAATTGTTGTTATGTACCATCTAGTTTGTATCAACCCATTCCTGACCCTCCAGTGGGTTTTCAGAGTTAGTAAATCACAAGAGAGGAGATGGCCCATCTTTCTTCTGTAGTCAACCTGGTGAATTCAAACTATACCACCATGTCAGCAATGCATCATTTTACTTTCTTTTTTCTTTTTCTTTTCTTTTTTTATTTTGGCTTCTCTTTCTATGAGTGTTGACTGTGGATTAAAAAGTACATGGTGAGAATACACACCACCTTTCTAAAACTAAAAGATCTGAAGTAAAGTTTCAAGACTCCAGTTGAAATAGTTAGATTCTATCAGCAAAATATTGAATGTCACAGGAAATATCAAAAGAAGATGGAAAGAACATACAGAATTACTCTACCCAAAAGAATTAATTGACTTGGAGCCATTATGCTTTGTTAAGTGTCATAGAGTCAATTGGGACTCACAGTAACCCTAAGAACAACTGATCTAAACCCTGCTCTGTGTTAAGCCATCCTTACTATCTCAAACACATATCTAAGCCCATTGTTATAATTACTGTGTTGATCCATCTTCTTGAGGGTTTTTTCTTATACTGTCCCTTGACCTTTCCAAACAAGATATTTTTTTCCAAGTACTGACTTCTCTTAACAACATGTCCAAAGACTGAATTTCACCATCCTTGCTTCCAAGAAACACCCCGACTTCACTTTCTCTAGGACAGACCTTTGTGTTCTCTTAGAAATCTATGAGATAGTCAGTACCCTTTTCATTCAGCATTTGATCAAGACACAAAATGTACTACAGAAAAGAAGTCCAAGATTTGTTGATCATTAGCTGCTTGAGTAATTGTGTTTTTATAGCACTGTGGGGCATGAATTCATCCAAAAGCTCATCTGATTGAATTGATCTCTTTTCAGAGGGCAAAGGTAGTGCTTGAGGTCAGTCTTTCAAGGGTTTTCCCCCAAAATATAAGATAATCTTTATCCTGTAACTGTCATTCTATTTCAAAATATTAGTAAAATCTTTACTCTGAATCAGGTCCTGTTTAAGTAGTGAGAACAAACTATGCCTTAGCATCTTAATTGTTGAGGCAGGTAAAGTAAATATCTATGATTCAAAATCTTTGGTTCTTTAAAAGAGAGCATTTCTCTTTTTTTATAGATTTTTTAATTTTATTAAATTTTATTAGTTTTAATGAACATTTACAGGGATTTTGGGTTTTCATTCCTTCATTACTGCACCATTCTCTCTACCCTCTTCCCCAGTTTGTTCTTCTTCCCCCGCCATCCGAATGTCTGTTTTAATTGTCCAATTGCCACAGTGCTTGTCAAAGTCAGTTCTGATTAATCTCCTTTGTCGGTGTGTCCTTTGCCATTCCCTATCACTCCTCCCTGAGAGACTTCACCCTGATTCATAAGGAAAAGGGGATGGCGTATTCTCTTAGCTACTTCCTGCTGAAAAGGGACGCTGTGGGTTTCAGGGTGAAGATCTTCTCTCACTACTCTAAAGGGCCCCTTTGGCAGTAGGAAACACATAGACTATTATGGAGATTGATTTTGGAATTTAGATGCACTGTTATTGTGCTTAGCCGTACATGTTCATATTCCTGAAGATGTATCATGGGGGGGTTGCAACCTAGAAGACACAAATTTAACTAACAAGTTATAAGTACATGAGTCAAAAATTATGGAAAAGTAAAAGAAAAGATTCTTTCATTGTTTTAAAAACCCTCCCCCAGGTCCCCTCCACCGTGTAGCCCTCGCTCTAGACTCCTGTGATGACAGAAATACCTCGTCACATATCAAAAGAGAGCATTTCAAAATGCTGTAGAAATCAGATCTTCTTCACTCATCATTGTTGTTGAGTCTGAACTGACTCATAGTTGAGCCCCTAGGAGGCTTTAGAAATCTTTTAATCCTATGGGAAGAGATTGTCCATCTTTCTTCAGCACAGCAGCTAGTGAATTTGAACTGCCTGCCATTGGGCTGACAGTAAAGCTCCTTATCTAAGTAGCCAGAGGTTAGCTGGATTAAAATCCCTATGTAAAGTTTTGCACAAGAAAGTACATATGAGATGCACCTTGAAGATGACCAAGACTTTTATTTTTATGCAGCAAGAGAAAAATGCATCAGGCTTAAGAAATGTACACACTCATTACTGTGGATAAGTAATCGACTCATTGCAGACCCTCCAACAAGTTTCCAAGACTAAATTTCTTGAGAAGAGACTGTTAATCTTTCTCCTGAGGAGCCCTTGGTCAATTTAAACATCCAGAGGCATAATCTTTGCCTTTGCAGCCGAGTTCCCCATAGAGAAGTACAAATATGAAACAGTATTGGTGTCTTACTGGTAAGAAGCTGTGCTGACATCACAAAGGCAGATGGTTCAAATCCCTAGCTTCTCTGAAAAAGAAGGATGGGCAATTTATTAGCACTGAATACCTGCTGAAGGGTCAGCTAAAGCTCAGTTCCGTTTTGATGACATACAACACTATTTGTTTAAAGAAGGAAAACAGATGCTCACAAGGAGGATAAAACCTATGGTCATTTAGTACTTATGTAAACTCAATTGGCTAACTAATTACATTTTAGCTGAAGGGATAAATGAATAAGGAAGACAGAAGAAGAATTGATGCCTTTGAGTTGTGATGTTGGAGAATACCGAGTATCCCACAGACTGCCCAAAGCATAAACAGATATGTCTTGGAGAAGGTGCAGATAAAGTGCCCCTTAGAGGCAAGGATGATGAAACTTCAAATTACATACTTTGGTATACTGTGAGGAGAGCCTTGTCATCGAAAAAGGACATCATATTTGGAAAAGTGGATGGTCTGCAAGAGAGAGGAAGACCCTCAATGAGATGAATTGACACAGTAGCTGTAGCAATGGGCTCACGTATGTCAGAGATTATGAGGAAGGCACAGAGAAATGCAGAATTCAGCTCTGTTCATAGAGTTGTTATGAGTCATACTTAGCTAAATGGCACCTAATAACTGAAAGCATAATGAAGATAAAAAGATACAATATATTGTTGATAATTTCAAAATTCTGTAAAAGTATACAAGTAGTACTATATGAAAAGAAGTAGGTGAGATAAGGAAGTTGTCTCCCCACAATAATCTGAAAAATAACTCATTACATAACTCACTTGCTAAGGACTATCTACTTCACCAGCCTACTACGCGGCTCTGGGTGAACTTCTAAAAGAGCAACGCTTAACAGAATTCTGCTTTTCTATCAGTAAAGAATTATATTGACTTTATAAAATAAACCAAAGATACTGTTACAACTTGAAGAAAAGGAAGAGAAGGATGACCAATGTAACAGAGTGGTACTAAAAAGAAAGTGGGCTGTAATACAAGAACAAAGACAATCAAAGCCATTGGATGAGATTCAGTCTCAGTGAATAATCATAAAAAATAAATGTGTGGAAAATAGCTGATTTTCACAGTTTAGTGGGGGGGGGGAGTAAGGGCGGACAAAGGTAACACATTATGGCGTAGATAAAAATACTTTCTTTCTAAAAGATGAAATTTCTTCAGGAAAAGATCAATAATAGCAGGATGTAAAAAGCAGTTGTATCATTTTCCCCCCCATAATATTTCTGATTTGGTAGCATAAAGCAAACTCCTATATATTAAAATTTTTAAAAAGGAAAAATGTGAGTGATACAGCTGACCAAGCAAACTCATAAATGGAAAAAAAATGAGTCTTTAACTGAAAAAGGCTTGTTAATGTTGGGAGTTGGCCAAGTCATCTTCTCCTAGATTTATTTACAGTCAGTAGAAGGTTATCTGAAATTCTAAAACTGCAGACTTCTGTCTACTTTCTAATCTGAGTAGGAAGCAAACTTTGCCATAGGTCTTGGAAGAAAATCACTCGTTTTAGATTATAACTTCTCATCTATATGCGCAGGCCTACACATGACGACAGTTGCTTGATGGGACTGAGTATCTAGGAGACTGGAATGATAAGAATAAAAATAACAGGACATAATGAGTAAGCAACTTTAACTAGCACCACTCTCAAACTTACACTATCTCAATCTTGTCTTACATTCCTTATATATGTTTTCTTTTTATTCCATCAACAAAACTATGAACTAAACACATTGATACTCCAAACTAACAGATGGTAGATATTGGGAAGGTTGCCTATTGTTCAGTGCAGCATTTACAATAAGTGGTAGGAAGATACAAACAAGTAAAACGTCCACACACAATGTGTCTACACAGTGGATGGAGACATTCTGGGTGTTTTTTGTGTTTTGTTTTGTTTTGGTTTTTTTCATCTTCAGTCTACTACAACTAGACATCACAGTATTGGCAATTACAACAAGTATTATTGATTGTTAAGACATTCATATAGAAAAAGAATGCAAGAAATGTGAGTATGTGCCACTAAAATGCCATGATTTCCTTGGGAAAATTTTTCACACCTTTCTGAGAGTAATATTTTTTATCCACACCTAAAAAATTGAAGAGATATAATCCTTAATATTTTTTTGCAACTCTGATGTTTTAGGTGGTTAGAATCACATTAGGTAAGCTTAACTACTCATTATGTTTCCTGCTATAAAGTGCCATTGAGTTGACTACAACTATATCAGCCCTATGAACAATTGATCTGAACCTTGAACAATCCTCGTGTTCTCTATTATGCTGAGCCCATCGTTGCAGTCACTGTGTCTATTCATCCTGTTTGGGTGCTTCCTCTCATACTCTGGCTCTCCACTTTTCCCATCATGATGTCTTTTTCCAAAGACCAGTCAGTCCCAACTATATAGCTAAAGTATGTGAGATGAAGTTTCACTATCCTTCCTCTAAGCAGTACCCTCGTTACATTTCCACTAAGAAACTTGCTCGTTCTTTTGGAATTCTATAAGATAGTCAGTACTTTTCTAAAACGCAACAATAGAAAAACACCAATTCTTTTTCATTATGCTTATTCATTAGGATGGCTCATTGTTGTTGTTGTTGTTATGTGCCGTCGAGTCGTTTCCGACTCATAGCGACCCTATGCACAACAGCTCTAAACCCCGCTCTATCCTGCACCAACCGCACCGCCTCTGACACACCCATCCCGATTACCCCAGTCACTGAATAAATCCATCTCATAGAGGGTCTTCC
>NW_006402144.1:0-6190 GCF_000299155.1 Elephantulus edwardii
ATTGTTGTTGCTGTTGTTATGTGCTGTCAAGTCACCTGCAACAGCTCTGAACCTTGGTCTACCCAGAGCCACCTTATTGTCTCTGACACAGCTTCCCCCATGATCCCAGTCACTGAGTCAATCCATCTCATTGAGGGTCTTCCTCTCTTTTGCTGTCCTCAACCCTTCTAAGCATAACATTCCTCTCCAAGGACTGGTCCCTTCTTGCAACATGTCCAAAGTACGTCAGGCAAAAGCTTCAGAATACTTACCTCCAAGGAGCAGCCTGGCTTCACCCTCTCCAGGATGAACCTGTTTGTTCTCCAAGCAGTCCATTGTATATTTAATACTCTTCTCCAGAACCACAGCTCAAAGGCATCAATTCTCCTTCTATCATTTCTAGTCATGATTGTCCAGCGTTCTGATGTATAGCAAGTAATTGCAAAGACCATGGCCTGGATCAGGCGCACCTTAGTCTCCAGAATGCCATTTAGATTTGTTTATTATTTTGGCACTCTAGTCAATACTCTTGACCAACACCAGTAACCAAAAGCACCAAATTTTCTTCCGTCTTCTTCTTTCTTTTATTTTTTTTTTACTATTATTATTTGTGTGTCTATGTGTACCATCAAATCAAACCAGACCTGACTGGTACAGGAGGAGATTGTCCCTCCTTCTCCAGCAGAGCATCTGGTGGATTCGAACCACACACCTCTGGGATTGCAGTGCAGCTTCTTGCCACTAGGCCATCAGAGCATGCCAGTCTTCTTCTTTTATTGTCCAGTTTTCACATGGCTGAAAATGGAAAATACCATGGCTTGGATCAGACACACCTTAGTCTTTAAACCCACATGTTGGCTCTTTAGTAAAGAGATCATTGACAGCAGACTTACTTAATGCAACATATCTTTCAGTTCCCTGTCTACCAGGGGTGTGGATTCAAGATGGGGAATTTGAACATTACCAGTCTGAAAGGAGAACAGATTGTAGAGGCTGGATGTAGTGGCATACAGCTTTCTTGGGAGCACATAGACTCATCACTAGGGGGACAGGTGAGGATCCCCACTGAATACATTCCTCTTTTCTGGGTCTGGGGAAGAGATGATGGGGGCAGTTGCTGGCATGATTCTGTAGGGGGTGCCTATGATTAAAAGGGTAACTTGTGCTTGTAAAACTATAAGAATCATCGAAGTAGTGATTGTGAGAGCATGGAACAAAGAAGAACATTGGCTAAACCTAAAGCCCCTTAAGGATTTTGCTGTGTTAATAACTTAGGCTCAGAGCAAAAGGATGATAATTTCTTAGTTGACTTTTATCAGACACCAGAAAGTGTGAAGCAAAGATGCCTTTTGAAGAACCTGACCAGATCAGATGGACACCTGAGTGGTCTGTACCTGATTTACCTCATCTTGGAGAGAAATTCTGGGGGTTAATTATTAATGGCTGGTTTAAACACAAACTATGATATTGCTGGTGGTTGCTAGGTGCCTTTGAGTCAACGACTACTCATAGCAACCTTGTGAACAACAGCCCTGAACGTCACCATGTCCTATACTATCTTATTGTCTCTGTCATACGCAGATCCATTGTGGTAGCCGCTGAGTAACCCATGTTGTTGAGGGTCTTCTTTTCTCCCTCTGACCCTCCACCTTTCCCAGCATGATGTCTCTCTCCAAGGACTGAATCCTCCTGAGACTATCCCCTAAATAAGAGAGATGAAGTTTCGCCATCTTTGCCTGTAAGGAGCGTTCTGCTTGCATTTCTTTCAGACAGCTATCTTTGTTCTTTTGGCAGTCTGTATTATATAAAATACTCTTCACCAACACAGTTCAGAGGCATCAACCCTTCTTTGATCTTCTGTACTCGTTGCTCAACTTTCAGATGCATAGGAACCAATTGAAAACCATGACTTGGATCAGGTGCACCTTAGTCTTTAAATGGACATCCTTGCTCTGTAGAACTTTGAAGAATCCTTGACAGCAGATTTCCTCAATGCACTGTGTCTTTTGATTTCCTGACTGCTGCTACTATGGATGTTTGTCGCTGTCCATTTGCCGGCAACCAACAGCGACACCCTGATGGGGGTAAGCACGACAGAGACACACCACTCCAGGAGAGGATCAGAGAGTCAATCCAGCTCAATAGGGGGCTGCAGTGCACTTATATACAACCAAGTAAGCAGGAACACAGGATAGGGTGGATTTACAGACATGGGACATGCAGATTGGGTAGGAGAACCTCAGCCTCGAGCGGACCACTCCCAACTCGACAGACGTGGCAGACATCTTCCCAGGTGGCGAGCTTTCTCAAGCCAAACACAGAAGAGTTTTCTCTATCCAGTATTAAAGGTTGTTGGGAGGCTTGCACTTACCCGGAGCTCAGGCAATCTGTCCTGGCCAGAGGCCTTCCCTTCCTCCCCAACATTCCCCAACAGATGTTGACTGTGGATCCTAGTAAAATGAGATGGTTGACAACTTCAATCATTTCTCCATCTATCATGATGTTGCCTATGGGTCCAGTCGTGAGGATTTTTGTCTGTAATCGAGATGTAATCCATTTTGAAGGTTGTGGCGTTTGATTTTCTTCACTAAGTACAAGTCTTCTTCACTTTCTACACATTTGAGGTTGTGTCTTCTGCATAATTCAGGTCGTTGATGAGTCTTCCTCCAACCCTAATTCCACGCTCTTCCTCCTGTAGTCCAGTTTTCAAATGGTTTTCTCAACATACAGATTGAATAGTTATGGAGACAGACTACCACCCTGACACACACCTTTTATATTGGTGGTAGAAAAGAAATGTACCTTTTGCCTGTCCTCTGTGTGAAGACCTCATGACCTGTGAAATGTGTTTCCCTGTGTGGCCTTTTGCCTTGCTTTTGTAAAAGAGCGAGACGGAACGGAAGCAGCTTGGGAGGTTTTCACTGGCCCCTGAGTCATCTTGGTTGTAGTTGGCCTTGGAACGGCTTTTATCCAGGGAAGAAGCCAGTCTGTTACAGACAGTGGCCATGCCTGTGTGTGCAGATGGGCATCCATGAGGGGGCTGGCCAGTTAAGATGTAAAAGTTTTTCTGATGTTGAGTTGGGATAATAGCCACTGTACGTGCAACAGAACAAAACACCATCTGGTTCCACAACGTCTTCAAAACCATTGTTCTGTTTGAGTCCATTGTTGCACTGTCCATCCATCCCATCCAACATCTCCCTTCTTTCCACTGACTCCATGCTTTTCCAAACATGACATCCTTCTTCAGAGACTGGCCCTCCTGACAACATGCCCGAAATATGTGAGATGAAGTCTTCTGAGAAGCACTCTGATCAAACCTCTTCCAAGGACAGTTGGTTTGTTCTGGTGGCCTACAGTTTATTCAAGACTCTTGGCCAGTACCATAATTCAAAGACAGCAGTTCTTTGATCTTCCTTATTCACTGTCCAGCTTTCTCATTGTTGTTGTTAGGTGTCATGGAGTTGAGTATAACCCTGAGCGACCCTGTGAACAACACATCCGAACCCTGTCCTATCCTGTGTGATCCTCACACTTCCTGACACACTAGAGCCTATTATAGCAGTCACGGTGTTGATCCATCTCATTGAGGGTCTTCTTCTTTGCCAACCCTCTGCCTTTCCAAGCATCATATCCCTCTCCAAGGAATAGCCTCTCCTAGCAACATGCCCAAAATATGTGAGATGAAGCTTTATCATCTTTGCCTCCAAGGAGCACTCTGGGTGCACCTGCTCTAAGATATATTTGTTCTTTTGACAGTCCATGGGCTGTTCAGTACTCTTCTTCAACACCACAGCTCAGAGGCACCAATTCTTTTGTCAACCTTATTCACTGTCCCTTTGGCTTCTTGAGGCTCCAGTGCATTTTTAGTCTCTTCTGACATCCATTTCAGTTTCTTTTCCTTTCTCCTCTGTTTTTGTAATGACATTTTGTATTCTTCATAGATGCTATCTTTGATATCATCCCACAACTCATCCCATTTTTGATCATTTGTGTTCAATGCCTCAAACCTATTCCTAAGATGATATTGAAATTCAAGATGAAATAGATTCAAGATCGTATCTTGCTTCCTGTGTATTTGTTCTTTCCTTCAGCCTCAGTTTGAACATACACATGAGAGCTTGATGGTCTGACCCACAGTCCACTCTGCCTTTGTTTGGACTGTCAATATTGAAATTCTCCAATGATTTCTTTCACAAATGCAGTCAATTTGATTCCTATGCAGTCTATTGGGTGAAATCCACATGTAAAGTCATTTGTGGCCTCTAAAAAAGGATTTAGCAATTACTAAATTATTGTAAATACAAAATTCAATCATTCTATTTCCAGCCTCATTTCTATCACCAAACCCATATTTTTCCAGCTACTGTTTCTTCTTCACTGTTTCCAACTTTTGCATTCCTGTCACCAGTTATCATTAACACATCTTTTTTTCCCTTCTTTTTTTATCTCTTCTTTTTTTTAATTTAAATAGCATTCAGTTTATTACAAATATTTAGTATTGGTTCCCATAGTTCCCCCCTTTTGTTTTTATCATAATTATGTTATCATCTAGATGAGCAAACACATCTTGATTGCATGCTTGGTCAATTTTGGAGTGCAGGATACAATAAAAGTTCTCAATTTCTTCCTCTTTGGCTCTAGATTTAAGAGCATATATTTGGATAGTCATGTTAAGGTATCTTTCTTGTATGTGTATGAATATTATCCTATCACTTGCAACATTGTATTTCAGGATGTTGTTGTTGTTGTTATGTGCCGTCAGTGGAGCCCTAAACCCTATTCTATCCTGTGTCAACTTCACTGTCTCTGCCACACCCACTCCAGTTACCCCAATTACCGAATCAATCCATCTCATCAAGGGTCTTCCTCTCCTGTGCTGTCCCTCCACTCTCCCAAGCATGACGTCCCTCTCCAAGGACCAGTCCCTCCTCATAACCTGTCCAAAATATGTCAGATGAAGCTTCAGAATCCTTCCCTCAAAGTAGCAGCCCTGTTTCACCCTCTCCAGGACAAACCTGTTTGTTCTCCTGATATATTCAACACTCTTCTCAAACACTTGAAATTCTTTTTTAAAAAAGTTTTTTAATTGATATTTTAGTGAAAATTTACAGAACACTTGGATTTCCAGTCATTCATTGTTTCACATTTTCCTCCCTACCCACCCCTAGTTCACTTTTCTCTTTAAAAAGATTCTTTGATTGTTGCACAATTCCTTCCTTAGTCCCCAGTCCACTTTGTTATGCACCTCTTATTCTGAACTATTGTCATGCAAATAATACCTAATCATATATTTCTTTTAGATAGTTCTTTCCCTCATCAATTTAAATGCAGCATTCATTATTTATCCCCTCTTCTCTTAGTGTTCCCCCAGCCCCAAGTCAGTCCTATTTTAGAACAGTGACATTATGCAGTATTTGTCCTTCTGTGACTGAGATATTTCACTCAGCCTAATGTCCTCTAGGGTTACCCATTTTGTATAATATTTTATGAGTTCCTTGTTTTTCAGTGCTGCATAATATTCCATTGTGTGACTATACAACAGCTTCCCTGTCCATTAGTTGATGAGCACTTGAATTGTTTCCAGACCTTTGCTATTGTGAACAACACAGCAATAAACATGGGTGTGAGAACGTGAAATTCTTGAAATTGACTATTTTTTTTACCGTTCTCCTTCCATTTTTCATTCTCAGCATAGTATGTTGTTGTCATTATGTGCCATCAAGTTGCTTGGAACTCACAGCAACCTTATGTACAACAGCTCTGAACAATGCTTTATCCTGAGCCAACCTTATTGTCTCTGACACACCCAACCCATTACTCCAGTGTTTCAATCCATCTCATCCAGGGTTTCCCTCTCTTGCGCTGTCCCTCCACCATTCCAAGCATTTTGTTCCTCTTTGAGGACTGGCCCCTCATTGCAACATGCCCAAAATATGCCAGATGCTGCTTCAAAATCATTGCTTCTATAGAAAAATGGGCACAGGATATGAACACAGACACTTCACCGAAGAAGACATTCAGATGGCCAACAAGCACATGAAGAAATGTTCAAAGTCCCTAGCTCTAAGAGAGATGCAAATCAAAACAACTATGAGATATCTTCTCACCCCAGCAAGAATAGCAAAATAGAACAGCAAACAACAAATGCTGGTGAAACTGGAACTCTTATTCACTGTTGGTGAGAATGTAAGATGGTGCAACCATTGTG
>NW_006402145.1:0-606 GCF_000299155.1 Elephantulus edwardii
TTTTGTCTGTAGATATTAATTTTAGTTATATTTCGTTATTTTCTTGACCTTTTAATTATTATATAATGCCTTCCTTGTCTCTATGATGCTCTTTGCCTTCAAGTCTATTTATCAAAGGTTAATAGTTACTTCAGCAGTGTGTATGTGTGTGTCTAAAATATTTAATTATGATTTTAACAAAAGTTTATAGAAAAGTTGGATTTTCATTCATTCACTGTTGCTCATTGTCCTCCTGCTCCTTCCCTTGACCAGTTCACGTTCTTTTATTTCTAAACATTCATTGTTGCATGATTTCCTCCCTCCTCCTCCAGTGCACTTTGCAATGCACTTCTTATTCTGAACTGTTGTTACTCATATAATGCCTAAAGGATTGCCATTTGCTTGATCTCCTTTTTTTCATCCTTTGAATTTTAGTCTGTGTTTATCCTGTGTCCCAGGGGCATCTCTTTGAGGCAGATCTGAGGGATTTGTTTCCTTAAGCATTCTGCTGCTCTTTTTTTCTTGACTAGTCCATTTAATTAACTCTTATTCAGTGTAATTACCAATAAATATGGTTTTATTACTGCAATTTTACTGGATCCTTTGTTTTCTTCCTCTTTGTGGTAT
>NW_006402145.1:3186-3748 GCF_000299155.1 Elephantulus edwardii
GGGTTCCCCCCCACCCCAGGTGCCTGTCGGGGCCTGGGTTTCAGCTGTCCACACCACAGCAGTGGGCAACGAGCTTAAAGCCCCTGATGGCTCTGTGCACTGACTCTCACCAGTGGCTATGGTATGTCTTCTATCTTATTGATTCTTTTTTTCCATTACTCCAGTTTTGTTCTTTTGTCCTTCCAGTCTGTCACTAACTTCTGAAATTTTGGTCATAATATTCTGAATTTCAATCTCTTATGGCTTCTAATTTTCCATTCATGTATTTGATTTTGTACTGATATTTAAAACTCCTCCTAAAATTTTTCTCTGATTTTGTTTATATTTTCCTCAGTTTCTTCTTAATGCTTTCCCTCAATCCTGTGAATACCGTTGCCCTTTATTCTTCTGAGTTCCTTCTCAGCCAGCACCAATAGCTAGTGTTTTTTTCCTCTGAAACACTTACTAATTCTATATTTTGGTCACATTTTGGTGCTATCTTGCTCCAGATTTTGTGGTGTTCGAAGAAGTCTGTTTCCTCCAGGACATCACAAACCACCACAATGTGATGTTACTCTTGTCT
>NW_006402145.1:6023-6799 GCF_000299155.1 Elephantulus edwardii
ACCAAGAATATGTTTGTTTGTGTTCTGTTGACTATGCAAAAATCATTCAACTAAGGTGGCCATAAATTATTGGTAACATTGAGAATATTGGGAATACCAGAACACGTAATTGTACTCATTGGAAACCTCTACACATACAAAAAAGTGCACTTGTCAGGACAGAATAAGGGAATAATGCATGGTTTAAAATTAGAAAAGGTATGTGCCAAGTATGTGATCGTGCTAATGCAAAACCTATACCTGGACCAAGAGGCAGTCATCAGAACAGAGTAAGGGAACACTTCATGGTTCAAAATTGGGAAGGGCGTATGCCAGGGATGTGTCCTATCTTGATACCTTTTCAACCTGTATGCAGAACAGATCATCCGGGAGGCTGAGCTCTATAAGGAGAAATGTGGCATCAGGACTGGTGGAAGATATATCAATAATCTGTGCTATGCAGATGACACAACCCTGATTGCTGAAACTGAGGAGGACCTGAAGCGCTTGCTGCAGAGGGTCAAGGACTGCAGCCTTCAATATGGACTGAGGCTCAATATCAAGAAGACAAATATTCTCACCACTGGACCAATTAACAGCATCAGGATGGATGGTGAAGAGAGTGAGATTGCTCACAGCTTTCATTTGCTTGGCTTCACAGTCAACACTCTCGGCACCAGTAGCCAGGAAATTAAAAGACATATTGCAATGGGAAAGTCTGCTGTTAGGAACTCTCCAAAGTACTGAAGAGCAATGGTGTCTCTCTGGAGACTAAGGTGCATCTGATACAGGCCATG
>NW_006402145.1:6899-7701 GCF_000299155.1 Elephantulus edwardii
CTGAGGCTTCGTTTGACATACTTTGGACATGTTGCAAGGAGAGACCAGTCCTTGGAGAGGGACATCATGCTTGGGAGGGTGGAGCGGCGGCACAGGAGGGTAGGCCCTCTATGAGGTTGATTGATTTGGTGACTGGGGCAATCGGGATGGGTGTACTGGGGCCAGTGAGATTGGCACAGGAGACAGCAGGGTTTAGGGCTGTTGTACATAGGGTCTCTATGAGGCGCAAGTGACTCGATGGCACATAACAACCTGTGTCAAGGCTGTCTCCTTTCTACATACCTACTCACTCTGTATGCTGAGGAAATAACTGGAAAAGCTGGAATATATAAAGAAGAATGTGGCATCAGGATTGGAGGAAGATTCATGAAAAACTTGCATTATGCACACTGCACAATCTTGATTACAGAAAGTGGAGACTTGAAGCACTTCCTGCAAAAGATCAGAGACTATAGGTTTAAGTATGGGTATATGGGTACATCTCAACATCAGGAAAACAAAACCTTTACCAGTGGATCAATGGGCAAAATTATTTGTTAGTGGAAAAAAATTGAAGTTATCAACGATTTCATTTTACTTGGATCCACAATCAGCATTCTTGGTAGCAGCAGTCAAGAAATCAAAAGAGACACTGAATTGGGGAAATCTGCTGTCAAGGACCTCATTAAAGTGCTAAATAAACACCAGGGATATCAGTTTAAAGACCTAAGTTAAAATATTTTTAATTGCTTTATATGCTTATGAAAGTTGTACAAAGATTAAGGAAAATCGAAGAAGACTTGATGCCTTTGAATTGCGGTGT
>NW_006402146.1:0-509 GCF_000299155.1 Elephantulus edwardii
AGGGACCGAACTCACTCAGCATTTTTTAAGCTGAAGGAACTGAAGAACAAATTCAACCCTCAAGTTTCAATACTTAAGGATGCTTTAGGCAGAATATTAAATGATTCGGGAGTCATAAAAAGGAAATGGAAAGAGTATACAGAGTCAATGTATTAAAAGGAATTGGTGGACACAGAAGAATTTCACTAAATAACCAATGAGTAAGAGCCTGTGGTGATGAAGGAAGAAGTTCAAGGTGCTCTGAAAGAATTGGTAAGAAATAAAGCCCCAGGAACTAATGGCATACCAACTGACATATTTTAACAAAGAGATGCTGCCCTGGATGTGCTCACCAAGTTGTGCCAAGAAATCTGGAGGACAACTACCTGACCAACTAACTGGAAGAGATCTTTATTTCTTCCATTCCAAAGAAGAGTGACCCGACAGAGTGTGGAAATTATCAAACAATATAATTGATATCACATGCATGCAAGATTCTGCTGAAGATTATCCAAAAATGACTGCAACAG
>NW_006402146.1:1174-2362 GCF_000299155.1 Elephantulus edwardii
AATGACTAGGAATGATAGAAGGAGAATTGATGCCTTTGAGCTGTGGTGCTGGAGAAGCATATTGAATACACCATGGAGTGCTAAGAAAATGAACAGGTTTTGCCTTGAGAGAGTGAAACCAGGCTCCTCCTTGGAGGAAAGGATTCTGAAGCTTTGTCTGACATACTTTGGACTTGCTGCAAAGAGGGATCCTTGGGAGGGTGGAAGGACAGTGCAGGAGAACAATACCCTCAATAAGATGGATTGATTTAGTGATGTATTTAGATCAGTAGATGTATCAGAGACAATAAGATTGGCACAGGATAGAGCAGGGTTCAGGGCTGTTATACATAGGGTAGCTATGGGTCACAGGTGACTCAATGGTATATAACAACAACATATCTGCAGCAAGATAGCCCAAGGTTACCTTCTGCTGCTCACAGGATTGTTTTGAGACCAGGTCAACTTGACAGCATCTAACAACAACATAGCACTATTTCATAAATATAAATTACTGAAAGTTGAATTTCTGGGTCAGGAATTTCTGGCTCGCCTAATTATCTATGACAGTTTGGACTTAGAAAGTTGTAATCAATCTACAGTTCCACCAACAACACGTCAAAACATTGATTTTGCTCTATTCTTTTCAAACTTTAATTATCAGATGGCAAAAAGATGGCAAGCTGTTGATTTTAAAAGTGTGAAAAATGCTCTTACAGGCACTAGATTTATCAGCAAGGAACTAGAATAATTGAATGAACGGGGAGTTGTCTTTCCTATTCTTCTCGGCTTGTATTTGAGCAACATAGGGAAGACAAGCACATTTCAAAATCAGTTCCATCCTTATCAGTGCATTTCAGCCCCAAGATTTAATAATTGTCCAAAATAAGTATTCTCTGTAAACCTCAAAGAACATGTATTTGGAGATCACAAGTATGAGGGGAAAAAAGAACTTAGATTGCAGAGCAGTCTTGGGACATGACTTCCCTTGAAATGTGGGTAACACCCTTGAGGCATTTCAGTAAACGAGATCTAAGGCTTTAGCACTTAGATGAGCGGATAGTTACTTAATGACATACACATGAAATGAGTCAGAAGGCATGATGGTCTTAAAAGTAGGATGTGTCTGGGCATATACAATACTAGAAATAATAATAAGTTAGGTGCCCAAATACACCAGGCAATAGTATTATGAAAACAAAACAGCAA
>NW_006402146.1:5907-6997 GCF_000299155.1 Elephantulus edwardii
TAATAATAATAAAAAAATGAGGATAATGCCCTCCATACTCTGTGTTATTATAGAGGATTAAATAAGATGGTATATTAAAAGTACTTGGCACTATTTCTGGCACTTATTAGATCGCGTTCAATTAAAATATTTGTATCCAAAGCCTAAAAAAAAAAAATAATAAAATAAAATATGTGAGACGAAATCTCACCATTCTTGCCTCTAGAGAGCATCCTGCTTGCACTTCTTCCAAGACAGATTTGTTTGTTGTTCGGGCAGTCCATGGGCTATTCAGTACTCTTCACCAACAATTTATACACGTAGAAACAGAGTTCAAGGAAATGGCCCATGTGCTTACAGAGGCAAGTATCCTCGCAGGTCCACAAGTTAGACCTTAAGAATTACAGTTAAGTCATCAGCAGGCAGATAGGGTCCCATGTTATTCCTGATGTTGGAGGGGACTATTATAAGAGGTTGCCAAGTTCAAGGTCACTTTTGAGAAGAGGGTCACAGGTACTGGCTTTGTAGACTCATGTGTCCAAAGACATTAAGTACAGCAGGCCACTGATTCAGGTATGGAGACTATGAGCCAGATAAACAAGAAATCTGACAAAAATCTCTCTTTTTTGCCAGAAAGTTCAAAGATAAATACCATGGAGGCCCACATCCCTGAGGAGACCTACACTGACTCAGATAAGGCTATTCATATCTTTACAGATATGCTTGCTGCCTTAGTAATTTTATTAATTTTCTAAGTTAGATTTTACAACACAGAATAAATTATTCTGAGGATCATGGTCACTGTCAATATACAATATAACCATCGCACTCATTTATTGCCAATATCTTCAAGATGTAGTCTCCATTTTCAAATTATCGTTAGCATTCCGAGCTTTGGAAAAAATGTACGATTATTAAAACAAATACAGAAACATGGACTGTTTAAACTCATCTTCCTAAACAGAACTGCTGTTGTTGTTCAGTGCTGCTCAGTCAGTTCTAGCTCATAGAGACCCTACATACAACAGAACAAAATCCTACCCTGTCCTGAGCCATCTACACAGTTGCTATTACTCTTGGGCCCATCTTTGCAGCCACGATGTGTTTTCAT
>NW_006402147.1:0-530 GCF_000299155.1 Elephantulus edwardii
ATTCAAAAGACACCATAGCAAGAGGATATTATTGCTGATGTCAGATGAATCTTCCCTGCAAGCAGAGAGTACCGGAATGATGTTAGCTTGTTCTTTATTCAGTATGCAAAGGCATTTGACTATGCATAACTAATTATAACTAACATTGAGAAAGAAAAGAATCTTAGATTTTTAACTATTATTTTGCAAAATTTGTTATGTTTGTTTTGTATGAGCACTTAATTTTGCTCCTGCAAAACTAAATCCAAGATTATGCAAATATAATACTGAAATTCACAAAGTTCATCGATTACTTGCTAATACATAATTTCGGTAAATAGCGCCATTTGTAGAATAAGAATATCTTTCTATGCATGATGTCCTCCTTATAAAACTGGCTACTCTTAACATGCCTAAAGTATGTGAGACAAGCATTTTTCTTCTTTCTCTCCAAGGAGCACCTTACCTTTATTTTATCCGTGAAGATTTGTTTGTTTTTCTGATAGTCCAGGGAATACTGTTATTGTTATGTGCCATAGATTGACTTTCTA
>NW_006402147.1:2136-3541 GCF_000299155.1 Elephantulus edwardii
TATAGGTTTGCATAAGCACAATCAAATATTCTGAGATTCCCATATTTTTCAGAGTCAGCCATAGCTTGTTGTGATTGATCCACACAGCCAAAAGCCTTTGCATAGTCAATGAAGCACAGATAGACATTCTTCTGGTACTCTCTGCTTTCTGCCAAGATCCATCTAACATTAGCTATAGTATCCCTAGTACCACACCTCTTCTAAATCCAGCTTGCACATCTAGCAGTTCTCTGTTGACATATTGCTCCAGTTGTTTTTGGATAATTTTCAGCAGAATCTTGTTTGCATGTGATATTAATGATATTGTTTGGTAATTTCGGGCAATCTGTTGGATTGCCTTTCTTTGGAATAGGAACAAAAAATCTATCTTTTCCAGACAATTGGCCAGGTAGCTGTCCTTGTTATTAAAGTCAGAAGTTACTCCTATAATTCCACTATTTTTACAAAGTAAAAAAGTATTTTGAGAACAGCCAATTATAAATTTTCAGTAATTTGCTAAATGGACATTTACGAAAGTCTGGTGAAGTATTTGAAAATAAATATCAGAGTACATGTGAATTAATGTTTTAATACCTCTAATTAACATATATAGGGAATTGCCAGAATTTCAAGTGGGATTTAGAAGAGGCCATGGCACCAAAGATATCATTGCTTATGTCAGATAGATCCTGGCTGACAGCAAGGGATACCAGAAGAATGTCTATTTGTGTGCTGTACTGACTATACAAAGGCATTTGACTGTGTTGATCATGATAAGTTGTGGCTAACATTGAGGAGAATGGAAATCCCAGCTAGGAAGCTGCTGTGTGAATGGTGCAGGAAAGCACTGCATGGTTTGGAATTGAGATGGGAGTGTGTCAGGGTTGCAGTGTATCTCCATACCTGATCTATCTATATGCTGAACAAATTACCCGAGAAGCTGGACTCTATGAAGAGGAATTGGAGGGAGACTCATCAATAAACTGCATTATGTAGATTGTACAACCTTACTTGTTGAAAGTGAGGACGATTTGAAACAGAAGATCAAGGAATGCAGCCTTCAGTATGGTTTCAGTATGGTTTGTTTCTCAATACCAAGAAAACAAAGATTCTCATCAGTAGGCCAATAGGCCATGTCATGATGGATGGAAAGGAGACTGAAATTATCAACAGGTTTATCTTACTTGGATCCACAATTCACACTCTTGGTACAATCAGTCAGGAAATAAGGATACACACAACACTGGGAAAACCTGCAGTTGGAAACCATTCCAAATTATTGAGGAGTAGTGATGTCAGTTTGAGGACAAAGGTGCATCTGACTCATGCTATAGTCTTTCCAATTACTAGCTGTGCATCTGAGACCTGGACGATGAACGAGGATAACAGAAAAAAATAATTGATGCCTTTAAGTTGTAGTCTTGGA
>NW_006402147.1:5206-6189 GCF_000299155.1 Elephantulus edwardii
ATGGACGTCCTCACCCAATGGATGACAGAGGAATCATATTGCTTGAAAATGATTATTGAAGAAGCTCAATAACAACAGTCAAAACTAGACTGGATTCTGACTATGAAATATACCATTAATTATTCATATACAAGTCCAAATTAAAATTGAAGAAAATTAAAATAAGTCCACAAGGATCAAAATACAATGTTAAATATACCATACCTGACTTTAAAAATCATCTCTAGAATAGATTTGAGATATTAAGCATTAACAATAAAAAACAGGATGACTTATGATATGACATCAAGGAAATCATCCATGAAGAAAGCAGTAGTCAAACAAGTGAGAAAGAAGATAACAAAATAGATGTCAGAACAGACCCTGAAATTATACTAGAATATTGAGAAGCCAAAACAAAGGGAAGAAATGATGAGATAAAAGCTATGAATAGATAATTTCAAAAGACAGCTAGAGAAGACAAAGTAAAATATTATAATAAAATGTAAGAAGAATTAGAGTTAGAAAATAAAAATAGAAAGACTCTCAGCTTTTATCAAGCAGAAAGAACTGAAAAATAAATTCAGGCTGTGTGTTTCAATATTGAAAGATGCAAAGGCAAAATCTTGAATGATCCAGAAAACATCAAAATAAAAAGGAAGTAATAAAAGTTATTATACTAAAAAGAATGTGCAGATATGAATAATTAAGTGGTGTATGATCTATCGTGTATGATCATCATCTATGGTGGTGAAGGAAGAATTTGAAGTTACTTTGAAGACCTGGGCAAAAAGGAGTCCCCAGAAACTGTTGCCATACTATTTGACAGGTTTCAACAAAGAGATGCAGTTCACCAGTCTATGCTAAAATATTTAGAAGACAGTACCTTGCCAACTGACTTGAGGAGATCTCTATTTGTTGCCATTTCCCCCAAAGAAGTTGTCTAACAGAATGTGGAAATTATCTAGCAATATTTCTATTGTTACTTGAAAAAAAAAAGAAAG
>NW_006402148.1:0-1548 GCF_000299155.1 Elephantulus edwardii
TGGCTCCTTGGAGGCAAGAATTCTGAGGCTTCATATAACATACTTTGAACATGTTGTAAGGAGGGACCGGTCCTTGGAGAGGGACGTCATGCATGGGATGGTGGAGGGACAGCACAGGAGAGGAAGACCCTCTATGAAGTGGATTGATTCAGTGACTGGGGTAATGGGGATGGGTGTGTCCGAGACAGTGTGATTGGCACAGGACAGAGCAGAGTTTAGGGCTGTTGTACACAGGGTCGCTATTAGTCACAAACAACTCGATGGCACACAACAACAACAATGCACAAAAAAAACAACAACACTGTATACATTCTTCTCTAATGTGCATGGAACATTCTCCAGAATAAATCACATTTCAGGTCACAAGGCAAGCATCAATAAATTCAAAAGCATAGAAATAATACAATACATCTTCTCAGACCACAATGCTACCAAGTTAGAAATTAACAAGAGGATAAAGGGGCGAAAAAACCATACATTTAGAAGCTTAACAATACCTTCCTTGAACATGAGTGGGTACTAGATAGAAGAAATAGAAAATGAAATTAAAAAGTTTCTTGAAACAAATGACAATGAAAACACCACTTACCAAAACATCTAGGAAACAGCCAAAGCAGTAATCAGAGGTCAATTTATAGCAATAAGGAAACACATCAAAAGGCAAGAAAAAATGACCATTGACTCTCTAATCCAGCATCTTCAACAAATTGAAAAAGAACAGCAAGAAAATCTGACACCCTCTAAAAAAACAGAAATTATAAAAATTAGAACAGAAATAAATGAAATAGAAAACAGAAAAACAAAGCCATCAACAAAACAAGGAGTTGGTTCTTTGAAAAGGTCAACAAAATTAACACAGCACTTGTATAACTAACAAAGGAAAAGACACAAATAATATGAATTAAAGATGAAACAGGCACTGTTACAACAGAACCAACAAAAATAAAGAGGCTAACATCGGAATATTATGAAAAAATATATTCCAAAAGGCAGCACAGAATGACAAAGCAAAATATTACAATGAAATGTGTGAGGACCTAGAGTTGGAAAATCAAAAGGACCGAACTCATTCAGCATTATTTAAGCTCAAGGAACTGAAGAACAAACTCAAACCTAGAGTTGCTATAATCAAGGATGCTTTAGGAAGAATATTAAATGATCCAGGAAGTATGAAAAGAAGATGGAAGGGATATACTGAGTCATTGTATCGAAAGGAATTGGCAGATACAGAAGAACTTAATGAAATAACATTTCAGCAAGAGCCTATGGTGATGAAAGAAGAAGTTCAAGCTGCTTTGAAGGAAATAGCAAAAAATAAGACCCCAGGAATAGATGGTATACCAATTGATGTATATCCAGATGCTGCCCTGGATGTGTTCACCAAGTTGTTGTTGTTGTTTTTGTTATGTGCCGTCGAGTTACTTGCAACTCATAGCGACCCTATGTATAACAGCCCTAAACTCTGCTCTGTCCTGTGCCAATCGCACTGTCTCTGACACTCCCATCCCAATTATCCCAGTCACTGAATCAATCCACCTCAAAGAGGGC
>NW_006402148.1:3373-4765 GCF_000299155.1 Elephantulus edwardii
AAATTCACAACCTACCTAAACTGACACAAACAGGAATTGAACACCTGAACAGAACCATTACAAAAGAAAAAAAATTGAAAATGTAATAAAACAACTTAAAGTCAAAATAAAACCCTGAACCAGATGGTTTTACAAGTTAATTTTATCAAACATTTAGAGAAGAACAGTCACCAATTCTACATAAACTATTTCAGAAAGTAAAAAAGCATGGAGTTCTCCCAGACTCATTCTATGAAGCAAAAATATCCTTGATACCAAAGCCAGATAAAGACACCACAAAAATAGAAAACTATAAGCCAATATCTCTCATGAACATAGATGTAAAAATCCTGAATAAAATCCTAAACAATAGAATACAACAATACATCAAAAAAATAATTCACCATGATCAAGTAGGATTTATAACAGATTTGCAAGAGTAATTGGGGTGGGTGTCTTGGAGGCAGTGCGATTAGCACAAGATAGAACATGGTTTAGGGCTGTTGTACATAGGGTTGCTATGAGTTGCAAGTGACTCAATGGTATATAACAACAATAACAACATGCAAGGATGGTTCAACATAGAAAAACAATCAAATTAACCAAGCAAAGAACAAGAACCACATGATCCTATCAATTGATGCAGAAAAGGCCTTTGACAAAATCTGACACCTTTTCCTGATTAAAACACTCAACAAAATAGGATTAAAGGGGACTATCTTTAACATAGTAAAAAACATATATGCAAATCCAAAAGCCAACATTTTTCTTAATGGAGAGAGATTAAAGGCATTTCCTTTGAGAACAGGAACTAGGTAAGGATGTCTACTATCACTTCTCCTATTCAATATTGTATTAGAAGTCTTGTTGTTGTTGTTGTTAGGTGCCATTGAGTCATAGACAACTCATAGTGACCCTATGAACGGAAGGCCTGAACACTGTTCATGGAGTTTCTGGAGTCTTAGCAATACCAATAAGACAAGAAAAGGGATCAAAATTGGCAAAGAGGAGGTAAAATTATCTCTATATGCAGATGATATCATACTTAGAAAACTCTAAAGACTCAGTAAGAAAACTACTGAACATAGTTGATCAATTCAGCAAAGTGTCAGAATACAAGATCAACACGCAAAATCAATTGGATTTATCTACAGTGACAAAGAGAATACAGAACCGGAACTAAGAAAAACAATACCCTTCACAATAGCTAATCACAAGATTAAATACTTGGGAGTAAATCTAACCAGAAGCACAAAGTACCTATTCAAAGAAAATTATAAAACATTGCTACAAGAAACAAAAAGAGATATGTAGAAATGGAAGAATAGACCTTGCTCATAGATAGAAAGATTCAATATTGTGAAAATGACAATATTACCAAAGGCAATTACATGCTCAATGCAATCCCAATAT
>NW_006402148.1:5520-6287 GCF_000299155.1 Elephantulus edwardii
GGCACAGGATATGAACAGACACTTCACCATAGAAGACAATCAGATGGCCAACAAGCACATGAAGAAATGTTAAAAATCCTTAGCTCTAAGAGAGATGCAAATAAAAACAACTATGAGATATATCATCTCACCCCGGTAAGAATAGCAAAAGTTAACAGAAAACAAATGCTGACAAGGTTGCAGAGAAACTGGAACCCTTATTCACTGTTAATGGGAATGTAAAATGGTGCAACCACTATGGAAGGCAGTATGGTGCTTTCTCAAAAAGTAGCAAATAGAAATACCATTTGACTCAGCAATTCCACTACTGGTAATATACCCCAAAGGAATCATAACTGCCACTAAAGCAGATATATGCATACCCATACTTATTGTGGCTTTGTCCACAATAGCAAAGAGATAGAAACAACCCAAGTGCCCCTCAACAAATGAATGGATAGAGAAGCTGTGGTATATTCACACAATAAAGTACTATGCTGCATTGAAAAACAAGGAACTCATGAAATATACTAAATGGGTGACCCTGAAGGACATTATGCTGAGTGAAATATCTCAGCCAGAAAAAGAATAAATACTGCATAATGCCACTGTTGTAAAGCAGAACTGACATTGTGGTTGGGGGAAACTAAGAAAAGAGGGGATAAATAACATACACTGTATTGAAACAGATGACCTGAATAAGCAAAGCACTCCTTAAGAATAGAAGAACGGTAGGAGGTATCTCACTCCCTGATTTCAAATCCTACTACACTGCCGTAGTGGTCAAG
>NW_006402149.1:0-1522 GCF_000299155.1 Elephantulus edwardii
TAAAAAAATTAAAAATGGGAACAATACTATGGCATCAAAGTTTGCCAGAATTCTTAACTTTAAGTTTTGTTTATCAAAAGTTAGGTTTTTAAAACCATTTTGCTTAAGGAGAAACATGTTTAAAATTATGAAATTATTTTAGACAATTAGTTAATAAAGAGAGAATTCTGGTAATCTAGTCCATAGTGAGTTGCTCTGCTAACCCAAATGCCAATCCTCTCTGGTACTTCAAGTCAGTCAGGAGCTCTATATGATACTGTTGGAAATCTCCTTTAATCCAATGTACAGCCTCAGATTGCTGGCGAGTCCTCTATGAATTTATTTTTACTTGATGTCAATATCAATTAGCATGAGTTAATAAAGACGTTAATTTTTTTTAAAAGGGGAAACGTCATTAAATGACATGAAATAAATAAAATATGAAAAGTAATGTGAGAAGAAACTCTAAAACTTGCTCTCCTAAAAAGAGTTCAAAATAAAAGGAAGAGTAAGAAGTATCCAAATTGGCAAAGAGGAGTTAAAATTCTTCCTATATGCAGATGATATGATAGTATACTTAGAAAACCTTAAAGACTCAGCAAGAAAACTACTGGACATAGTTGACCAATTCAGCAAAGTGGCAGGATACAAGATCAACATGCAAAAATCAACTGGATTTCTCTACAGTGACAAAGAGAATACAGAACTGGAGCTAAGAAAAACAATACCCATTACAATAGCTAACCACAAGACTAAATACTTGGGAGTAAATCTAACTAGAAACACAAAAGACCTATTCAAAGAAATTTACAAAACATTGCTACAAGAAACAAAAAGAGACCTGAAGAAATGGAAGAATATACAATGTTCATGGATAGACTCAATATTGTGAAAATGACAATTCTACCAAAGGCAATCTGCAAGTTCAATGCAAACCCAATCCAACTACCAATTCCATTCTTTAACAAGATGGAAAAGGCAATTTCCAGTTTCATCTGGAATGGAAAGATCCTGAATAAGTAAAGCACTCCTGTAAAAGAGAAACAAGATAGGATGCATCTCACTCCCTGATCTCAAATCCTACCATACAACCATGGTAGTTAAGAAAGCACAGTTCAGCGATAGATACATAGATCAGTCGAAGATAATTTCAAACCCAGAAATCAGCTAATTTATCTTTGGCCAACTGATTTTTTACAAAAAGATGAAATAAGTGGAGAAATGAAAGTCTCTTTAACAAATGGTGTTGGCAAACTTCAAGCAAGACCCACTTCCCATCATACAAAACAAAAAAACTCAAAGTGGATCAATGAGTTAGGAGTAAACAAGCACTACAAACTTCATCAGAGAAAAGCTTAGAAGAAGTCTGAAGCTCTAGTACACAATATGAAAATCTTCCAAGCATCTTGAAAAACCTACAACCAGGAAAGAATAAAATAGATGAATGGGATTTTGTAAGAATCAAATCCCTATGCACATCATAAAACTTCTCCAACAGGGTAAAAGGGAAACCCACAGACTGGATAAAAATATTTGGTAATGA
>NW_006402149.1:2297-3695 GCF_000299155.1 Elephantulus edwardii
TATTTGTATGACAACAGTTGAGAATAGAGGGTGCATAGCAAAGTGGACTGGTGGAGGAATGTGGTGGGGAGGGAGGAAATTATTCAACAATGATTATTTGTTAATATGAACTGGTGGAAGTAGAGAGGAAATGTGCAACAATGAATGAAAATCTAAGTTGTCTCAAGCTTTTGTTAAAATCACAATTAAAAGAAAAAAGTTTTTAAAAGGGAAGAAATAATGAAGTAAGGGGAGTTGAAGAGAAGATTTCAAAGGGCAGCTCAGGAAAACAAAGCTAAGCATTATAACATAAGATTTGGTGTTAGTAAATGAAATGGGAAGAATACACTGACACTTCTCAAGCTTGAATAACTGAAAAATAAGCTCTAGCCAAAAGCTGTGGTACTGTAGAATTCTATTAACCAAATACTGAGTGACCCAGAAAGCATTAAAGATGGATATAAAACCCAGAATGACTGTACCAGAAATAATTCATTGACAACAAACCATTTCAGGAAGTAGTATATGACCAAAACCCAATGATACTAAAGGAAGATGTTTAAGTTTCAGTGAAGGCACCGGGAAAAAAAATAAGTCATCAGAAATTCAGAGTATCAGATTACTTATTTCAGCAAAAAGAAATTTAGAAGACAGCTATCAGACTACACAACTGGAAGAGATCCATATATAAATCCATTTATATATAGATAGATAGATAGATATAGATATATCTAGATCTAGATATAGATCTAGATATAGATATAGATCTAGATATAGATATAGATATCAATTATCTAACAATATCATTAATATCTTATGCAAGTAAAATCTTGCTACAGATTATTAAAAAAAATGGCTAGAGCAGTACATTGACAGGGAACTGACAAAACTTCAAGCTAGGTTCAGAAGAACCTATGGGAGGAGGGATCTTTTTGCTGGTTTCAGATAATCTTGGCTGAAATCAGAGAATGCTATAAAAATATTTATGTATTTTTTATTAGCCACAGGTACTTGGCTGTATGTATATATCATAACAACTTATGTATAACATTGAGAAGAAAACAAAGTCCAGAACTCTTACTTGTTCTCACACAGAACCTGTACATGAATCAAAAAGCAGTTGTTTGAATAGAATATGGGAATATTGCATAGACATAACAAGGGGATACTATATTGTTTAAATAAGAAATGGTGCACATCAATTTCAAATCCTTACACCATGTATATTCAGTTTGTATGCTGAACAAATAAACATGAGAAACTGGACTACATGAAGAAAAAAGGGACATCAAGATTAGAGGAAAGCTTATCAACAACCTGTGATGTGTGGATGGCACAATCATGTTTGTTAAAAGTTAAGATGTTTTGAAGTACTTACTGAAGAGCATCAAAGACTACAGCCTTCGTTATGGACTACAC
>NW_006402150.1:0-1434 GCF_000299155.1 Elephantulus edwardii
ATGTGTTCTTGAGATCAGATGGGAAGCTACCAAACTTGTGCGTTTCTCTGACTCTATGACGTAAAAAAAATGTCAGTTCAGCGCCTGCTAGGGAAATCTCTTGTTGCTTAAACAGGTCAAGGTACTCCTGTTTAAAGGCAAGTTGATTGCCCAGACGTGTAGGCACTGGGGTGCAGCCAAATGTGGTGAGGCAGGGAAAGTGTTGGGTGATCGCAAGGGCAGGTCAATCACTTGGAGGACCTTGCTCAAACCTCTGCTGTCTCCGTGTGTTCACGACGGGAGTCCTAACTCAAATTCCTGCTGTTTCCTACCCAATGGTTTTCTCAGTGTTCCCTGCCTGGTGGCACTTACGCAGGTGACCAGCTAGTGGATTTTAACATCGTGTTTTTGAATTGGCAGCCCAAGTCCTTACCACCGAGACATCAAAACTCTTTAATGATTTATTCATTGCAAATACTTTTTTTAAAATACCAAAAATAAACAAACGAACAAAAAATAAGGCCCTAAGAATAGATGTGACACCAATAAAAATGACAAATGCAGCCCTACATACTCTCACCCATCTATGCCAAGAGATTTGGAAAATAGCTGTTTGGGTGAGTGATTGGAAGAGGTCCATATTTGTTCCCATTGACAAGAAAGGTACCCCAACAGAATGAGGAAACTATTAAATGATATCATTAATATCATATGCAAGTAAAATTCTGCTGAAGGTCATTTAAGAACAGATCCAGTCCATGGTCTTCTCAATTACTTGTTATGCTTCAGAGAGTTGGACAGTGACTAAGAATGACAGAAGTATAGATGCCTTTGGGTTGTGGTGCTGGAGAAGAGTCATGATATTAGTGCATGGGGTATTAGTCTTGATAGTAGAGCATTAGATATTAGTGATATAGTTTCTACACATGTAGAATATGTTTAATTGATGTGTACTGTTTGCTGCAGAATACCAAGGACTGTAGACTTCAGTATGCATTAAAGCTCAACATCAAGAAAACAAAGGTTCTCACCACTGAGACAATTGGCAGCACCACGATAGGTGGAGAAGTGATTGAGGCTGTTAACAATTTGAGCTTGCTTAGCTTCACAATCAACACTCTTGGCACCAGCAGTCAGGAAATCAAAAGCTAGTTGGCCGCCTTCTCTCCATCAGGCCTGATCCAAGTGTTCACCTTGGCCAATCAATGTCATAGAGCTTCTTCATCGTATTTGGCTTATTTGATCTGGTACTTGTTGGCTTTGACATCCACAAGAAATATAACAGTGTGTTGTTAAATTCCATCCTTTACATGCTGCCTCAGAATATGACCTTGATGAGGGCAGAGTGATCCAGCTTGTTTCTCCTAGGGGTCCTTTTCCTGGAGGCACTTGGTTGGTTTTTTTGTTTTTCCGCTGCCTGGACAGTTGGAAGATGGGTGAGAGTCTAATAATGGT
>NW_006402150.1:2424-4986 GCF_000299155.1 Elephantulus edwardii
TGAAATAATCGTCTTTGCCTTAATGGCCTTAGATGGCTTGAAGATTTCTCGTTCTTTAATGTCTTTACTTTGGCTTCTGTTTTGGAGGAGAAAGAATTTCTTTCTTTGATTTTTGTAGCGTCTTTATAAAAGCTTCACCAGTCTTTTACCAGGCCAGTGAGCCTAGCCTTTTTTTATGTTTCTAAGTTTTGTTAAATAATTTCCATTACTCTGTCCAGGCTTTTCTATTCTGTTTCCTATTAGAGTGGTCAGTGGTGGCAGCAGACTGCTTTAGTCCTTCTGGTCTCAGGGTCCAAGAAGTTAAGGTTCATGTGTCCCATTTATCTTTTTGACTGATCATTTCTATGCATGTGTGCTTTTTCTTCCTCTTATTTATTCAAGACACACACACACACACACACACACACACACACACACACAGACCAATGCCTTCTTTTTTTCGTTATTATAGGTGACACAACCTTGCTTGCTGAAACTGAGGCAGGCAGGAGGAATTTGCTGTAAAAGGTCAAGGACTGTAGTCTTCAATATGGATTGAAACTCAACATTAAGATAAAAAAGATTGTCCTCACTGGGACAATTGGCAGCTTCATAATAGACAGAGAAGACACTGAGATTGTTAATAACTTTGGCTCCACAATCAACACTCATGGCACCAGCAGTCAGGAAATCAAAAGATGAATTGCATTGGGAAAGTCGGCTGTCAGGGACTTCTCTAGAGTATTGAAGAGCAAAGATGTCAGTCTGGAGACTAAGGTGCACCTGATCCAGGCCATCATCATCACAATTGCTTACTATGCATTCGAAGCTGGACAATAACTAAGGATCACAGAAGAAGGATCCAGGCCTTTGAGTTGTGGTGCTGGAGAAGAGTGATGAACATACCATGGACTGACAGGAGAACAAATAGGTCTGTCTTGGACAGGGTGAAAGCAGGCTGGTCCCTGGAGGCAAGGAATTTGAAACTCTAGGTCACATATTTTGGGCATGTGGCCAGCAGAGATCAGTCCTCAGAGAAGGACATCATGCTTGGAAGAGTAGAGGGACAGCATAGAAGAGCAAGACACAGGATGAGATGGACTGACTCAGTGACTTGAGAAATGAGATTAGGTTGGAAATAATGAGATTTGTTCAGGAGAGAGCAGAGGTTAGAGCTAATGCACACAAGGTTACTATAAGTCACAGATGACTTGATGACATAACAACAACAACAACATTGGTTTGCATACAAAATTAATATACATTGTGTTTTACACATTCTGTCATTCATACTGTGCTTCATACAATCGTTTCCTTATGCTGTGTCTTATAAAATAAATCCCCATTGAATTTTGCTAACCATTACCCCATCTTTTCAGGTTGCCACTGAATCTATCATATTTTGTTTACCCCCTTCCTCCACCCATCACATTTTGTGACCCTGTGATTTCACCCCTACCCACTCTCACCCCTCTGCTCCCACCCCTTCCTTAGTTGTATCTCCATATACTTTTTACTAGGTATCCTTATATTTTTACAATAATGGTCCTAGGCAGTATTTGTCCTTATGAGACCAAGTTAGTTCACTCAGCATAATGCTCTCCAGTCTCTCCCAAGCTATATAGTATTTTTTCAAAATCATTGCTCCTGAGTACTGTGTAGCATTCCATTGTGTAACTGTACCACAATTTTTCTTTTTTTTTTTTTTTTTTTTGTACCACAATTTTTCAATCCATTCACTTGTGGTTGTCTGTTTCCATGTCCATGCGATGGTGAATAACATGGCTGTGAACATTGGTGTACATACTTGCACCTTACTTGATGACTACTCATAAACTTGTAAGACCCTCACCAAAGCAGGATGTAGAACATGGTCTTTGTGGACTATGTTAATTGAGATTGATGCTCCCTAAACCAGGCTTCCTAGATCTCAGAACCCACAACAAACCATTCAAGGTATTTGGTTATGATTATGAAACTTACATGGCTATTTCTTTAGTTGGCCCTGCTACTTTTTTGTTGTTGTTTGATGCTGTCTATGTGAGGATGACTCACAGCCACCCTATGAAAAACAGATCTGAACACTGTCACTGTCCTATCTTCTGCCATCCTCATCATCTCTGACACATGTAAGCCCACTGCTGATATTTACACGGATATGTTTACAGTTGTTGTTCTTGTGTTCTGTTGAGGTGGAACCGACCCATAGCTGATGCTCTGGTGGGCTTTCAAAGGCAGTTAATTGCACGGGAGGAGATCGCCTATCCTTCTTCTGAGGAACAGCTGGTGGCAATGAACCACACACCTTCAGGATTGCAGTGCAGCTTCTTGCCACTAGACCACCAGAGTGGAAATAGAATTTGTTGTAGTCACATGTCATCCAGTCGAAAGTGACTCATAGCTGACCCTCCAGTAGGTTTTTGGAGGCTGTAAATTGAATGGGAGGAGATTGCCGATCTTTCTCCCAAGGAGAAACCACCTGTCTTTGGCTTGTCAGCATAGCTTCTTACTCATCAGGCCACCAGTTTTCCCCCCTTTTATGAATTTTTTATTTAAAAATAATATTTTATTGTGCTTATGAGA
>NW_006402150.1:5514-6080 GCF_000299155.1 Elephantulus edwardii
TGGCAGCTTGAAGACTTGAATCCAGCTTCTGAGTTGGCAGCACAACCAGAGCTCTGAATTTGATGAGTAGATAAGGATGGAGAGACCAGTGCTGTTATGGAATCTCTATGAAAGTACTCTGTTAGCACAGTGCCCTCTGCTGTTAGGGAATTGTCATTTCCTCATGTGTGCATTTTTCTCTTTCCTTGCCATCAAGTTTGGGCAAACTCATAGTTGACCCTCGAGAGGGTTTCTGAGACTGTAAATGGCGCTAGAGAAGATTGACCATCTTTCTTCATGAATCCACTGGTGGATCCAAGTCACCAGAGAGGTGCAGCCTTTAATTTAGTAGCACAAGGCGCTATGGACTACACTAAACAAAGCTGGTGTAGCCCCCATATATCTCCTGTAAACGTCAAATACCTCCACTGCAGAGCAATTGGAGCGCACTGTTATGAGTAATTTTTGAGAATTCAACACTATCAGCAACAACAGCCAAAAAGCCTCCCCACTATTATAATTTACAGTCCATACAAAGAGCTTTGACGGTGCAATCCATAGGGTGTGGTACTGTGAACGTGAAAACG
>NW_006402151.1:0-5734 GCF_000299155.1 Elephantulus edwardii
AACAACAACATTTATCTGTCATGGACAGAAGTTGTTAAATCCCAGGAATGTAATGGAGACATGGGACCAACACAAAGATTTTCTTTTGAGCCAGTGCACAAAGTGGAACTGCCTTGTTTGGATTTCCAGGGCTGAAATCTTGACAGGAACAGACGGTCTCATCTTTCTCCCATGGCTCGACCAGTTTGATCAAGCAGTGGTCTCTAGCTAAGCAGTCAAGTGCTTAACTACTATGCCACCAGATACTACCTAAGACAAGTAAAGGTTGTTTTTGTTGTTGTTAGGTGTCTTTGAGTTGGCTGCAACTCACAGTGACCCTATGTGCAATAGCTCTGAAGTCTGCCCTATCCTGACCCCGTTTCACTGATGCCGACACATCTACACCCGTTGCCCAGTCACTGCATCAATCCATTTTATCTGTGGTCTCCCTTTCCTGCACTGTCCCTCCACCCTTCCAAACATGATGTCCTTCCCCATAGACTGGTCCTTCCTGGCCACTTGTCCAAAATGTGTGAGACTGAGCTTCAAAATCCTAACCTCCAAAGAGAAACTTGGCTTTACCCTCTCCAAGACAGACCTATTTGTCTTCTTGATGGTCCTTGCTATGTTCAAGATTCTTCTCAAATACCACAACACAAAGGCATTAATTCTCCTTTTGTCATATGTAGTCATTGTCCAGCTCTCTGATGCCTAGCAAGTAATGTGAAGACCATCGCCATGATCACGCGCTCCTTAGTTTCTAGAGCAGAAGTATTTAAATAACTGACGTGCACTAAAAGAAGTTATGGTATATCGTATTTATCAAAGTGTTTTTTCAACATAGAAAATACTTTTGTGAAATATAAAAATAGATTAACTGATAATATGAAAAACTATGCAAAAACTCATGAGAGAAAATTACTTATTACTACAGCAAATAGTATACAACTTTTTGCACAGTGGTTCATCCCCACTATTTGCTCCATAGGAAAATGACAGACGGTCTCCTCCCATGCACAATTTTACAGCCTCCAAAACCCACTGAAGGATCAATTATGAGTTGATTTCAAATTGACTGTGCTCAACAGTAATAACGATACAGGGTTTAGAAAGGAAGAGGTAATAAATGCATGTTGTTGTTATGTGCCATCAGGTTGGAATTGACTTATAGCTGACGCTTCAGCAAGTTTCCCGAGTCTTTAAATCCCATGGAAACACATTTCCCATCTTTCTCCTTTGTGTTACTTAATGAATTCAAATCCCTTGCTCTTGGATTGGTGGCACAACACCTTATACACTACACCACCAGAGTTCTACTAAATAGATAGTCGATTTTTAAACAAGGAATTTAGACAGCATAAAATAAACATGAGGAATATCTGGACTGAATAGGCATGCACTGAAAGCTATTTTTATTCTCAAAAAATGCTTATAAGTTTCTCACAGTCTCTACTTTTTGTCCTAACAATCATATTTTAAGAGCAATTGTTAGTACAACTAAACTTAAGGCAAACATATGTACATTATACAAGAAGAATAAGCAGCATTTTAGTAGAGATAAAAATTTCCAAAGTAGAAAGATTGAAAGATTACTAAAATCTGTTTTACATAAATAAATATTACTTTATGCAATCTAAGAGATAAGATGAAAAAAGACTTCAGTTCCAAGCAATGAATTAATGGAAATCCAGGTTCTGTATAAACATTGATTAAAGTCTCAATTAAAAAAAAAATTAAAGAAAAACTCGAAAGTTCTAATTTGCAAACAAAGTGATGAAAACATTTATATAAGATATACTATACTAAGGTTAAATGATTGTTAAAGATTAGGGGTTTCTCATTCTTAGAATTTGTCCTTTTTAAAATATTCCTAATTAACCATTTCTACTACTCAACAGCACTTAACGACAAACAACAACAACAATCACTTAGGCTACTTAAATAAACTGAATTTTGCTTTCTGTCTGCCAAATGGATTTGACTTAAAAGGATGGTAATTAATTTTTAGCTATGAGTCAATATGTATCACTGTGCATTGATAATATTAATTTGAGTCAGGTTCCTATTTCATGCTCTGAATATTTGTTTTTTCCAGTTTATCAACTATTATCCCCACCTTCTAAAGATAACAAATTCTTTCAGTCTTTATGTTAATTACTTGTCAAAAAACCAGTTGTTCTGGGACTTGTCACACCAAATCTCCCCCTTCCAAGTCTATGTCCTCAGTGAGACTCGACTCAGAACAAGAAAACCTTCCTAATGCAACTGCTTGTCTGTCCTTTTTGAATCAAAGTTGTGATCTGGGCTTCTTAACTCTTTGCTCAGATTTTTTGACAAACAGTAAGTTTGTCTCATAAACAGCTCTTGACATTGTGTTCTACAATAAACATGCCAGAAATCTGTTATCACAGACGGTCCATACCAGCCTTAATAATATCAAACTTCTTCCTGTCATTAATTCATTGCCCCCACCCCCTTGATTTTAGTGCATAACTCTATTTTTATCATTTGTTTATCTTCAGATCCTTACCTGGAAATACTTGCTCCACAGTCAACACTCTCGGCACCAGTAGCCAGGAAATTAAAAGGTGCATTGTCATGGGAAAGTCTGCTCTTAGGGACCTCTCCAAAGTACTGAAGAGCAATGGTGTTTCTCTGGAGACTAAGGTGCATCTGATATAGGCCATGATCTTTGCAATCACTTGTTATGCATCAGAGAGTTGAACAATCACCAAGGAGGATAGAAGGAGAATTGATACCTGTGCTGGAGAAGAGTATTGAGAGTACCATGGAATGCTAGGAAAACAAACAGATTCATCCTGGAAAGAGTTAAACCAGGTGGCTCCTTGGAGGCAAGGATTCTGAGGCTTCATCTAACATACTTTGGACATGTTGTAAGGAGGGATAGGTCCTTGGAGAAGGACATCATGCTTGGGAGGGTGGAGGGACTGCGCAGGAGAGGGAGGCCCTCTATGAGGTGGTTTGATTCAGTGACTGGAGTAATGGGGATGGGTGTGTCAGAGACAGTGAGATTGGCACGGGACAGAGCAGAGTTTATGGCTGTTGTACACTGGGTCGCTATGAGTCACAAGCGACTCGACGGCACATAACAACAACAACACGTGTGCTAAAAAACTATGGTTGTTATATCTTAAACCTGACAAGGCTGTAGACATATTTTAAGTTGAATTCCAAGGACCAAGGCATATAAAAGCAGAATCTTCAAAGACAAAAGGTATCTTGGTATGGACAGAAGAACTAATAAGTTAAAAACACAGCTAAGACAGCTAAGTTATCAAAAGTATGAATAAACTAAAAAAGCCTCAATTCATTGCCATGTAGATAGAATCAAGACACAACTGAGTTTCCAGGGAGTTTTTAAAAGGCGAAATGACACTGGAAGAGATTTCCTGTCTTCTTTCCATGGACAAGTTTCTAAGCCCACATAGAAGCAAAGCCTTTGTATTTATTAGCAGCTTAAACTCCAGAAAGCCACTGACAGATCAGCAATGAGCAGGGTTTGACTCAACAACAATGAATTTGATTTTGTGCCTCAGTTGTCATGTTCTCAGGGTTTATTCCAAGTAGTGGAATAGCTGGGTCAAATGGAATGTTTATGTTCAGCTTTTTAAGGAAGCACCAAACTACTTTCCAGAATGGTTGCACCATTTTACAATCCCACCAACAATATATAAGAGTTCCTATCTCACCACATCCTCTCCAGCATCTATTACTTGCTATCCTGTTAAACTTTGCCACGCTTACTAGAGTGAGATGGTACCTCATTGTGGTTTTGATTTGCATCTGTCTTATTGCGAGTGATTTGGAGAATTTCTTCATGTGTTTGTTTGCCATTTGAATATTGTCCTTTGTGAAAATTCTTTCCATGCCTTTTGCCAATTTTGTAATTGAGTTCTAAGTCTTTTTCTTGTGGAGGTCAAGGAGTATTGCCTCCAGAAACTCTATGAACATTAATAAATGTCAGTAATTGTAGAGGGGCTTCAGGCCTTTTGTTCATAGGGTCACTATGAGTCATGCTCAACTCTAAGGCAATCAACAATAACAACAACCATATTAGGTAATCAGTCTCTGGCCATATGCGTTCTAATCCTGAGTCCTTGAATATGTGAAGTTGGTACATTATATGGCAAGAGAGAATTCAGACTGCTCTCAGATTTGAAATCAATCAATGAAAACTGCTATAATTATGCTACTGCTATTTCTAAAGAAGTCACTTACAAGGAACTTAAAAAGAAGAAACTTAAAAACCTGCTGACTTCCAAAAACATTATGTTAATTGATATGAGAAACATGGAAAAGTTCTTGAGTGTGGAAAAATGCCTGGATCAATGTACCACTGGATGTGATAGGTCAGGCTTTACAAACGAATCCAAGGGACTCTTTCTGAATCAGAGAATGTAGTGTTTTCTTGTTTTGCTGGGGTAAGAAGTAAGAAGGTTTTTTGGGCACAGCGTTACCTTTGGGCTTTAACCGTGCTCAGCAATATGTCAGAGGATGAAATCAAAGAACAATGTAGGAATTTCCAAAGAACCAACAAGGAACAAAGAAGTTGAACTGTGGAATTCATACAGACATCATCTTTCTGTACACGCTGCCAAAAATCATAGAATGAATAAAAGAATAAAAATCTAAAAAAAAAAAATAGTCAAATTCAAATTTCAAGATAACTGACTCAGACAACACACTTGCTACTGATGGCAATACTTAAAGATTCCAAATAGTTTCTTCATATCTAAAATCTTTAACTCTTCACAAATTCTAACTTACAATATATTCTATAAAGTTGAAATGTTGTCATTAGCTGTTGCTACATAAGCAAAAGTAACTGAAGACAAGATACTCTAAAACAGTTTCATCAGACACTTAATGGCTGGAGTCACTTGCAGCCTGCTGCTTTTGCTGGGTTCAATGTCTTTGGGTTTTTTTTGGTGTTTTTTTTTTTTTTTCTGGGCCACCGAATCACAATAGAGGAAGTAAACAGGTTGTGTACAGTAGTTCTAGTTCTGTTGTCTTTTCTGGAGTTAATTTTTTTTTTTAAATCTCACTTACATTTTTTAACTTGGACAAATGAGATGGATAAATGAAAAGTAGAATTCCTCTGGAGAGTTCTGTAGACCCAAGATGTACATTTAGATTTATGTTGTGATTGATGGTAGACCAGTAACAGCATCATCTGCTAAAGCTGTTATCAAATCTCACTATGAAAGATTTATGAGTTAACTGCTGCCTTTGAGGTACTAGGAATCTTCCCAAAATTTGGGAGGCACTTAATTTATATTTGGTCATGACTTTTGTTGACCTCTCAAAAAGGAAATTTTGATTTATCTTCTATATCGTGTGAGGTCTCCTAAAATCAATTGCAATGGAGTAAATCTTGAAAACAAAATAAATTCTGTCAAATATTTATTTGTGAATGATAATAACTGCACCTTCTTCTGAGACTTGGAAATCCCACTCTATCTATGACAAAAGAATGTTGTGTGGATTTTAGCTACTGCAAAGATCAGACTGTCCTTGAATTTTCTGATGCTTTGAAATAAACATTAAAATTTATTTATGTATTTTAAAGCTGAAGTTACAAGAAACAACATTAAAATGTTTTAATCTGTTATACAAAAATAGTTTCAAACATTTCTTAATAATCTGTTTTTGCTATTATTAACACATGAAGAGAGCGTCTGTTATGTGGATATGTGTGAAACAAAATATATATGAATTTTATATAAAATTCAAT
>NW_006402151.1:5834-6364 GCF_000299155.1 Elephantulus edwardii
AAATTCAATATAAATTTTTTAAAAATATACTGATACATATTTAGCATCAAATTAAAGCTAATCTTTTACAGGTTTAGGTTCAGGGAATCTTTACATAATTTCATCCTGACAACAGCCGAAAGACTGATAAATTATGTTTAAAAATAACTCTAAGCTATACATTGGTTTTATGAAAATGTTTAATTTGTTTGTGGGTAAATAATATGAAATTATTGCATCATTGTCATCTTGAAGTCCCTTCATATTTCTTGACCTGCTCTCCTCCTTGGAGTAACCTATATTTAACTAAACAAACCAGAAGTAATCTATATTTAACAAAACAAAATTAACCTTTTCCATTTATTAGAATAATATTAGATATTTAGTAATATCACTAGAAAATAATCTCTCATAGTGTGAGAGAGAAAGAGTGAGAGCACAAGCGCACGTGCATAAGAGCTGGTGGTGTAGACAGAGTAAGAGAGATCTAGTGGTATAATGAATTTCCTATTGTACTGTGAATTGGTTGGTAAAAAAAGTTTTTACAATCG
>NW_006402152.1:0-1733 GCF_000299155.1 Elephantulus edwardii
CTAGTGCAATTCATCATTTAATTTCCTGACTGCTGGTGTCAAGAGTGTTGATTGAGGAGCCAAGAAATTTATAATTGTTAATAACCTCAATCTCTTCATCAATCATGGTGCTGCCAAATGGCTCAGTAGTGAGAATCTTTGTCTTCTTAATGTTAAGCTTCAAACCATATTGGAAACTACAGTCCTTGACCTTCTTCAGCAAGTGTTTCAGATGGCAATGAGTTTAAAACTTTTTGAATAAATAAAGAAAGACCTCATTTATACCTTATTCCTAATACCTATTCCCGCTGAGTCAGAATCATGCATAACTGACCTGCCATTAGGTCTCTGGAGCTGTATATCACGCAAGAGTAAATTCAGATCTTTCTTCTGAAAAGAAACTAATGAATTTGCACTACCAGAGAGATGAGAATTTTGGGTTAGCAGCACAACCCCTTTTGGAATACACTGTTGGTTGTTGTTGTTGTTGTTGTTGTTAGTTGCACCATAAGAACTCCTAAATTGCCTCTATTTTTTTCTTTGACAATACATCATGCAGTTTTGGAAGACTTTTGCTTCCCTCTTATCTCACTCTAATTTCTACATCTATCATTACTACCACCATCACCCTCATCACTTGCATCCACCCAGGTCCTGTTGTTGTTGTTATGTGCCATTGAGTTGTTTGAGATTCATAGCAATCTTATGTATAACAGGTCTGAACCCTGCTCTATCCTATACCAACCTTATTGTCTCTGACATACCTACCAGCACCACCCCAGTGACTGAATCAATCCAATTCATCAAAGGTCTTCTTCTCTTGCACTGTTCCTCCACCATGCCAAGCATGATGTCCTCCAACGAATGGACCCTCCTTGAAACATGCCCAAAGTATGCCAGACAAAACCTAAGAATCCTTGCCTCCTGGTTTCACCATCTCTAGTACAAACCTGTTTGTTCTCCTAGCAGTCCATGGTATATTCAATACTCTTCTTGAACACCACAGCTCAACGGCATCAATTCTCCTTCTACCACCCCTAGTTATTGTTCAGCTTACTAACACATAGAAAATAATTGTGAACTATGGTCTGGATCAGGCACACTTTAGTTTCCAGACTGACATCCTTGCTCTTCAGCACTGTGAAGTCTGACAGCAGACTTTCTCAGTACAATTCTTTTGATTTCTGGTTGCTAGTAACAAGAGTGTTGACTGTGGAGCCAAGCAAACTGAAACTGTTAACAATCTCAATCTCTTTACCATCTATCATGATATTGCCAATCAGCCCAGTGGTGAGAATTTCTGTTTTCTTGATGTTGAGCTTCAATCCATAGTTAAGACTGCGGTCCTTGGCCTTCTGCAGCAAGTGCTTCACCTCCTCCTCAGTTTCAGCAAGCAGTCATTTGCATAACTCTGGTTGTTGATAAGTCTTCCTCCAATCCTGATGCCACATAGAGCCCAGCCTCCCCAGATATCTATTTTACATATAGATTGCAAAGGTATGGAGATGGATTTTATGAATATTTGACCATGAACCATTTTCTTACTAGGCCTGCTTCTTCACCTGGATATCTATAAAAGCCTGGTCTTAAATGCTTTTCCATTTTATTTACCTGAGTTGGTTGTTTATCGTTTTTTTAAATTATTTTAAATTTTATTAGTTTCAATGAACATTCACAGGGATTCTGGGCTTTCACTCCTTCATTGCCACACTATTCTCTCCACCCTCCTCCCCAGTTTGTTCTTCTTCCCCGCC
>NW_006402152.1:3428-4536 GCF_000299155.1 Elephantulus edwardii
AGATCTATCACTTGTTTTAGTTTATAATAGCTTTTCTCCCTTGATTTATCAGTTTTCCTTTTCCCTCATTGCTAAACAAGAGACCAAAAAAAAACCCCACAAAACAAAAAAAACTACTCCCCCCTTCTGTAGCAAGAAACAAATTGCTTGTTCTTGAGAACTTCCCATCAAGAATTTAGTAGAAGCAGGTATACTCATATCATTTTGATGTTTTTGTTAATGTTTCCAAACAATGTACTTTGAAATCAGAATCACTTCATCGTTTTCATATAATTCTCCTGATGCTCTTCATCACACATTAGTGATCAGGAATGAGGTGTAATTCCCCAGTCCCTGCCCACAAGAGCTAAATAGGAACGTACTGTAAGTTGATGGGGAGTTTTGCCCTTACTCCTGGATTGTGCAAGAATGAATTGCTGTTGGGTTTGATTGATTGTAGATGGATTGTGGTGTGGTGTGTTTGAAGGTTATTGAATGCAACTTACAATGCTTAATAAAAATCTTTACTCTTTTAGTATAAAAAAAGTAGTTTTCCATTTGTTTGTGCAGATTTATCCTTTCTTTCCTCACTTCATTCTATAATGTGTGTCCTGTTTCAGTTTATTACTTGCATTACCTATAATGTCAGACCATCCATTCTTTCTCAGATCAACTTCCTTTCATTTATTCCAAAGCAGCGTTCATTACCTAGTCATACTTCTCCTGTTCACCCTGTAACTCCCCAAATCAGTAATCCTTATTGATGCTTTCAATTATGGTATTGAAGAAGGGTACAGAATATCTTGTGGAGTGTCAAAAGAACAACTTTATCTTGAAAAAAGCACAATTAAAGTACTTTCAAGAAGCAAAGATGGTGAAATGATCTCTCCTTCTTTGGACATATCAGTATGAGAGGCTATTTCTTGGAAAGGGATATCATGCTTTGAAAAGTAAATGGTCAGCAAAAGAGAGAAAGAGCCTCAACAAGATGGATTGCTACAATGACTGCATCAATGAGCTCAAATGAGTCAGAGATGATGAGGACGGAACAGAGTAAGACAATGTTCACATCTGTCGTTCACAGAGTCACTATGAGTCATACTTGACTCCAATAGTAAATACTACAACA
>NW_006402152.1:5511-6125 GCF_000299155.1 Elephantulus edwardii
TATATATATTATATATATGTATATATATATAATAGGTGCAGGAGTCCTATGGACTACTTTGAATATATTTAGGTGCTGTCGAGTGGGTGCTAACTCAGTCATCCTATGTATAATAAAGAAATCTTGCCTGATCCATCACTGTCTTCATAATCTCTAATTTGATTAAACATATTATTATAATTATTATGTCAAACCATCTCATGGAGTGTCTTCTCTTTCACTGACGTTCTACTTTCTAGATATGGTATCTTCTCCATGTATTATGCAGGAAATTGCATGTGCTGCTTAAAAACTTCATATATGTAATAAATCATGTAGAGGATACCATTATGGAAACTTCTTAGACATAACCAACTACCTCATGAAACTTAGCCACTGAACTTGTAGAGTCCACAGTCTCAAGGAAGTCAAAATTAATTGGCATAACATCACTTACAAAGTTTTGCATCCTTGTAGCACCTGAGGTCTTTAAAGTTTGTGAACTGCCATGTCTTTCTTCCTAGTGTGAGAAAGAGTGAATAAATCAAAGACTCAAGGAAGTAATCAGATAAAGTAAGAAATCTCCAAAACTATTACTCAATGTCAACTTTCTAACCTGGAATTGAGGTCACTCT
>NW_006402153.1:0-542 GCF_000299155.1 Elephantulus edwardii
ACCCAGCAATTCCACTTCTGGGAATTTACCCTAAAGAAACCATAACCACCACCCAAGCAGATATATGCACACCCATGTTTATTGTGGCTTTGTTCTCAATAGCAGAGCTGGAAACAACCCAAGTGCCCATGAAAAAAAATGAATGGATTAAGAAGCCTTGGTATATTCATACAGTGGAAAACTCTGCAGCACTGAGAAACAAGGAATTAATGAAATATTATGCTAAGTGGATGACCCTAGAGGACATTATGTTTAGTCACAAAAGGACAAATATTAAATAGGGCAACTATTGTAAAATAGGACTGACATTGAGGTTGAAGGAAGACAGTGAAGAAGGGGAGGAATGATGTATACTGCATTGCAACAGATGAGGGAGAGAACTGTTTAAAAGAGATATGTTGTTGTTGTTGTTATGTGCCATCGAGTCGTTTCCGACTCATAGTGACCCTATTCACAACAGCCCTAAACCCTGCTCTATCCTGTGCCAACCGCACTGCCTCTGACACACCCATCCCGATTACCCCAGTCACTGAATCGATCCA
>NW_006402153.1:2498-6095 GCF_000299155.1 Elephantulus edwardii
AATCAGCCCCCGGCCTAGTTTTCACAGCTGATATTGAGCTTCTCCAGCGGTTCCTTCTGCAGATGTAGTCGATCTGATTCCTATGCATACCATCAGCGATATATTATTAGGTATTATTGTCATGACAATATTAGGTATTATTGTCATGAAAGGAGTCTAGAATGAAGGCTGCACAGTGCAGTAGACTTGGGGAGAGAGAGAGCAATGAAAGAGTTTTGCTTTTACTCATCAAGGAGAAAAGTGAATTGGGGATGGAGGGATGGACAGGGAGAAGGGTGCAACAATGAATGACTGGCAACCCTAAGTCTCTGTAAACTTTCGTTAAGATTAATAAAAATTGAAAAAATCCTCTCATCTACCTATGGTCAGCTGATTTTTGTCAAGGAGATGAAATCAGTTTAGTGAGGAAATGAAACAAATGGTGTTCACAAAATTGGAAAACTCTGTAAAAAACTCAAGCAAGACTCACACCTCACACCATATGTAAAAACCAACTCAATGTGGATCAAGGACCTAAGAGTAAAACTCAGGACTATAAACTTCATCAGGGAAAAGCGTGGAAGAACTACAGAAGCTCTAATCCACAATATGAACAGTCTTCCCAGAACCTTGAGAAACAACCAGGAGAGAATAAAATTTATGAATGAGAACTAAGAATCAAACCCCCATACACATAAAAAGAAAATCTTCTCTAACAGGGTAAAAAGGAAAGTCACAGACTGAGAAAAAAAATATTTAGTAATGATAAGTCTGATAATGACTTGTCTTTCTAGAATTTAGAGAATATTCCAGCAGCTCAACAAGATAAAGGTAAAAACCCAATCACAAAGTGGGCAAAGGACATGAACAGGCACTTCACCAAAGAAGACATTCAGATGGCCAACAAACACGTGAAGAAATGTTCAAAATCCCTATCTCTAAGAGAGATGCAAATAAAAACAACCATGAATATCATCTCACCCCAGTAACAATAGCAAAATCCAACAGAACAGCAAACAACAAATGCTGGCGAGGTTGTGAAGAAGCTATTCACTGTTAGTAGTAAAATTGTGCAACCACTATGGTAGGTATTAAGGTGCATTCTCAAAAACTTGGAGATAGAAATACCATTCGACCCAGCAATTCCACTACTAGGAATATAACCTAAAGAAACCAGAACTACCACCTAAACAGATATATGCACACCGTGTTTATTGATGCTTTATTCACAAAAATAAAGAGATGGAAGCAACCTAATTGCTCATCAACAAATAAATGGAGAGAAAAAACTATGGTGTATATATATATATATATATATTCACACAACGGAATATTATGCAGCACTGAAAACAAGAAACTAATAAAATACTATACAATAGGGGTGACCCTGGAGTACATTATATGAATAAAATATCTCAGTCACAAAACACTGCATAATGCCACTGCAATAAAACAGGATTGGCATAAGGTGTTGGGGAAAACTTAGAAAAGAGGGAATAAATAATGAACACTGCGTTGGGACAGATGAAGGAAAGAACTGTTTAAATGTAATGTGTCAATAGGCATTAGCAGCATGACAACAGTCCAGAAAAAGAGATGCACATTAAAGTGGATTTGGAGGTTGGGGAGGGAGGAAATTATACAACAATGAATGAATATTTTTAAAATTTTATTTTAATGAACATTTACAGAGATTTTGGATTTCCGTTCATTCATTGTTGCTCTTTTCTCCCTGCCCCACCCCCCAGTTTGCTCCTCTCTTTGATAAGCAAAAGGAAACCTCCTTCATTGGTATACAATCTCCCCATGCCCCCCCACCTCACCCTGAGTGCACTCCTCTATGCCACCTTAATTCTGGACTCCTGTGATAACCATAATACAGTATCATATATCCCTTTTAAACTGTTCTCTCCCTCATCTGTTTCAATGTAGTATACATAATTTATCCAGTTTATCTCAGTCTTACCCCAACCCTGATGTCAGTCCCATTCTACAACAGTGGCACTGTGCAGTATTTGTCTTTTTGTGACTGAGATATTTCACTCAGCATAATGTCCTCCAGGGTCACCTATTTTTAATAATATTGCATGAGCTCCTTGGTTTTCAATGCAGTGTAGTATTCCATTGTGTGAATATACCACAGCTTCTCTATCCATTTGTTTATTGAGGGGTACTTAGGTTGCTTCCAAATCCTTTTTATTGTGAGCAAAGCCGCGATAAACATGGGTGTGCATATATCTGCTTGGATGGTGGCTATGGTCTCTTTAGGGTATATTCCCAGTAGTGGAATTGCTGGGTCAAATGTATTTCTATTTCCAACTTTTTGAGAAGCGCCACACCACTTTCCACAATGGTTGCATCATTTTACACTTCCAGTTTCTCCACAACCTCGCCAGCATTTGTTTGCTGTTCTGTTAAATTTTGCTATTCTTACCGGGGTGAGATGATATCTCATAGTTGTTTTGATTTGCATCTCTCTTAGAGTTAGGGATTTTGAACATTTCTTCATGTGCTTGTTGACCATCTGAATGTCTTCTTTGGTAAAGTGTCTGTTCATATCCTGTGCCCATTTTTCAACTGGATTTTTTTTTCAACCTTTATCTTGTTGTAGTGCCAATGAATATTTTTTTTAAGTGAACCAGGGAGGAAAGGAGGAAAAATGTGCAAAAATGAGTGGATCAAAATCCAAGTTATCTGTAAACTTTCATTAAAACCACAATAGAAAAAATTGCAAGAACTTGCCAAATGTTTGTTTCCAGTCAGTAGGTTTTCTTTTCACCCTGTTGGAAAAAGTTTTTGATGAAAGCAGAGATATAACCTTTAGAAGGTCCCATAAATTTATTTTATCCTCTTCAGATAGTTTATTTCTGGCTGTATTTAGCAGTCCCTTTATACCATAGACTAGGCCTTCTAAGCTTGGTCTCACTTTGTCTCTTATGAACTTTACGGTTTTACTCTGAGGTCTCTGATCCACTTTGAGTTAATTTTTGTTTGTGGTGTGAGTTGTGGACCCTGTTTCAGCATTCTACAGGTCTCATTCGAGGTTTGCCAGCACCATTTGTTGAAGAAGTTGTCATTTCCCCATTTGATAGGTTTTATTTCCTTGTTGAGTATCAGTTGACTATTTCTAAGTTGTCAATTCTGTTCCATTGGTCTGTGTGCCTGTCAGTACCATGCTGGGTCTCATAATGAAAGTTCACAGAAAAAGACTGATAATCCAATTAGAAAATGGGCAAGAGACATGGAAAGACCTTTCACAGAGGAGGACAATTGGATGGCCAACAGACACATGAAGAAATGCTCCAAATCACGGCTAATAAGACAGATGCAAATCAAAACCACAATGAGATACCATCTTACCCCAGTAGCAGTAGCAGGGCATTAAGTAATAAATATTGGAGTGGTTATGGCTAGATAGGAACTCTTATACATTGTTGGTGTGATTGTAAGGCAGTTTGGCATTTCCTCAAAAAGCTGAAAATAGAGATTCCATATGATCCAGCTATTCCATTGCTTGGAATATGTTGTTGTTGTTGTTGTTATGTGCCGTCGAGTCGCCTGCGACTCATAGCGACCCTATGTACAACAGCCCTAAACTCCGCTCTGTCCTGTGCCAAT
>NW_006402154.1:0-6046 GCF_000299155.1 Elephantulus edwardii
GGGCAATCTCTTGTTGCTAAAACAGGTCAAGGTACTCCTGTTTAAAGGCATTTGATTGCACAGACGTGTAGGCACTGGTGTGGAGCCAAGTGGGGTGAGGCAGGCAAAGAGTTGGGTGATCACAAGGGCAGGTCAATCACATGGAGGACCTTGCTCAAACCTCTGCTGTCTCAGTGTGTTCACTACTGGGGTCCTTACTCAAATTCCTGTTGTCAATTTCCTACCCAATGGTTTTCTCAGTGTTCCCTGCCTGGTGGCACTTACACAGGTGCCCTCACACAACAGCCCCTGCTCCAGCAGGGTCCTGGATCTGACAGGATCAGAATAGTCAAGGTCAACTTCCCACCAACCCAGTAGCCTCTGGCTGGTCTGCAGAGTTCACAGAAGCCAGCTGGCTGGCTCGTTTTGGGTGGGAACCCAAGAGAGCTTGGCCAATTTCCACACCTGTGCGCAAGCCCTTAGTTGCTCTCCCAGATAATCAGCCCCAGTAAACACAGATAAGATCCTACCAGCCTTTCTTCTGCCAGGTTAGTTCCACAACAGCTCCGTTAATAGCTCCAAGTGATGGCTGGATCCGCGGTGGTGCCCTGACGTCACAGGGTTGTGGTGAGGGCTGAGGTGCGTGGAAACAAGGGACTAGGGTGGTAAGGAGCGCAGGGCTTGGACACTACCACCAAGAGGTGGGGGCGGGGCTTGGGCACTGCTAGTCAGAGGTCACACAAGTGCGGGCTGCAGGGGGGTCACACAGTGGCGGGTAGTGTTCGCTCCTCTGGAGTTCTGCGGTGGATGGCTGACTATTGCTCTTCCTGGGTCTCTTCCCGGCCCGTCTGGCGGCCAAACTCCGTCTGGCAGCAGAACTCCGTCTCTGGCAGCGGAACTCCTTTTCTGGCCTGGCAGATTTTTTCTGACCCTATATTTTGGTTACTAGTTTCAGTCATTTGGCTCTGTGTGTGTGTGTGTGTGTGTGTGTGTGTGTGTGTGAATAAAAATTATCTGACAGCTACGAGACATGGTGGTGTTGAATTTGTGTCATTTTGCATTAATAAATCTAACTCAGAAAGATAAGTATGCTATTCAGCTCACTACTATGTCTTTGTCAGTAGAGAAGAATTGTTTCTCCTGCTAGGTCAGGACATTAGGCCACACAGTCATTAAGAGATGGGGCAATTTTCCTACTTTAGGAGGTGAAGAGCACATGTTCCTCCAAATATGGGAGTGGCATGCTCCTAGTATCAGAGCCAAAAGGATGCAAGTCTGCCCTCAGGTGGAGCATGTACAGTAGAGAGGAGTATCATTTGCCACAAGGTGGGTGGGCACAGGAAATAATCACATTTCTGATAACTGAGAGAGTATGGAAATTGGGCAAGATCACAACTTTCTGGTTATCAGTCAGCCTGTAATATAAATGCTGATGCAGTCTTGAATTTTTACCTCAATCAGAAAACTTCCTGCAAAAATGAAAAAAAAATGTCTACTCTGTGTCAGGTATATTCATAATCCACCACTTCACTGGTCACTTTATCCAATGCTTTCATTCACTTTCTTCTTTTAGTTGATATTTGAACTGGCTTATCATTTCCTTTGAAGTATAGGGTTCTGGGAACAACATCCATATCAGTTATAATTGTTTCCTCATGTATTTGCTGTAGAAGGCTCTAGATGACTGCATGTCCTGTGCATCGTCTTACTGAAAGCCTTCTGCATGAGTCTTTCTCCAAGTACCAACTCCTCCTTGTAACATATGTAAAGTTTATGAGATGAAGTCTTGCTGTCTTCACTTCTAAAGAACATTCTGGCTGTATTTCTTCCAAGATAGACTTCATTGTTCTTTTGGTGGTCCATGCTGTATTAAATATTCTTTGCCAATACCACAATACAAAGACCTAACTTCTTTTTTAGTCTTCCTTATTCATTATTCAACTTGCACATATATACAAGACAATTGAAACTACCATGCTTTGGGTCAGACACACTTTAGGCCACAAAGTGATTTCTTTGTCCTTTTTCACCTTAAAGAGATTTTTTGCAACAGATTTGCCCACTAGAGAAAATACTTTAATTGGCATATCCAGCAGAGAGACAAGGCCAAGCATGGCTTCCTTGGCTCCTGGCTCCAGAGAGACACCATTGCTCTTCAGTACTTTGGAGAGGTCCCTAACAGCAGACTTTCCCATGGCAATGCGCCTTTTAATTTCCTGGCTGCTGGTGCCAAGACTGTTGACCAAAGAGCCAAGCAAACTAAAGCTGTGTACAATATCAATCTCTTCACCATCCATCCTGATGCTGCCAATTGGTCCAGTGGTGAGAATCTTGGTCTTCTTGACATTGAGCCTCAATCCATATCGTAGGCTCCAGTCCTTGACACTCTGCAGCAGGCGCTTCAGGCCCTCTTCAGTTTCAGCAAGCAGGGTTGTGTCATCCACATAACGCAGGTTGTTGATAAATTGTCCACCAATCTTGACCCCACATTTCTCCTCATAGAGCCCAGCCTCCCGGACAATCTGTTCTGCATATAGGTTGAAAAGATATGGAGATAGGATGCATCCCTGGTGTATGCCCTTCCCAATTTTGAACCATGCAGCGTTCCCTTGCTCTGTTGGTGACACCAACCTACCAACTTAATGATGCCATTGACAAGGGCTTCTTGTCCCTGTTCAACTTTTAGCAAAATATATATTCTTACATGCAGGATTACATCCATATCCTTTAGTTGGGTACATAGGAGCTGAAAGTACTGTAATGTTGTTTTGACATGGCTCTGTCTTATACTCACAACAAAAGAGTATTTCTTTAATGAATTTTATGTGGCTGTATCTTCTTCTGAGGTACAGGGAGCATTTTATGTCCTCTCCTGACCTGCTGAGAACATCCACTCGAGTAGTTAATGAAAAAGAAGGCATCTAATTTTCTTGTTTTAAATGTGAAACTGACAAAACAACTATGAGATATCATCTCACCCCAGTAAGAATACCAAATTCAACAGAATAGCAAACTGGAACCCTTATTCACTGTTGGTGGTAGTGTAAAATGGTGCAACCACTATGGAAGGCTGTATAGAACGTTCTCAAAAAGTTGCAAATAGAAATACCATTTGGCCCAGCAATTCCACTACTGGGAATTTACCCTAAAGAAACCATAACCACCACTCAAACAGATATATGTAGGTCCATGTTTATTGTGGATTTGTCCACAATAGCAAAGAACTGGAAACAACCCAAGTATCCGTCAACAAATGAATGGATAGAGAAGAGCTGGTATATTCACACAATGGAATACTATGCAGCATTGAAAAACAAGGAACTCATAAAACATTATGTAAAATGGATGACCCTGGAGGACATTATGCTGAGTGAACTATCTCAGTCACAAAAGGGCAAATATTGCATAGGGCCTTTGTTGTAAAACAGGACTTACATTGGGGTTGAGGGAAGGCAGAGAAGGAGGAGAGGAGTGATGTATACTTCAATGAAACAGATGAGGGAGAGAACTGTTTAAAAGGGATATGTGATTGGGTATTATTGTCATGACAGGAGTCTAGAATGAAGGCTGTACAGTGGAGTGGACTTTGGGGGGAGGGATTGCATAACAATGAAAGAGTTTTTCTTTTTATTTTCAAGGAGAAGAGTGAATCGGGGAGAGGAGGTGGGTAAGGAGAAAAGAGCAACAGTGAATGACTTGAAACCCTAATTCTCTGTAAACTTTCATTAAAATTAATTAAAAAAATCTTATTACCTATTGTAAAAAAAAAAATAAAGTGAAACTGAAAGCAGTCAGGAAATCAAAAGACAAATTGCACTGGGAAAAATCTGCTATCAGGGGTCTCTCCAGAGTACTGAAGAGCAATGATGTCAGTCTAGAGACTAAGGGCATCCACTTCCAAAACACGCCTCCAGAAACTCTATGAACTTTGATAAATATTTATAGTTATAGAAAGGCTCCAGGCCTTTTGTTCATAGGGTCGCTATGAGTCGTGTTCAACTCAAAGGCAATCAACAACTAGAGACTAAGGTGTGCCTGATCCAGGCTATAGTCTTCACAATTACTTGCTGTGTATCAGAGGGCTGGACAATGCCTAAGGATGGCAGAGAAAGAATTTACGCCTTTGAGTTGTAGTGCTGGAGAAGAGTCTTGAACATACAATGGACTACCAAGAAAAAAAAAACAGGTCTATCTATCATTGAGAGGGCAAAACCAAGTTTCTTCTCGGAGGCTAGTATTTTGAAGTTCTGTTTCACATACTTTGGGCACATGGCCAGGAGGGATTGGTCCTTGGAGAAGAACATGCTCAGAACGGTAGAGGGACAGCTCAGGAGAGGAAGAACTTGGATGAAATGGATTGATATAGTAACTGGGGCAATGGGGGGTAGTTGTGTCAGAGTCAGTGAGACTGACTGTCTCAGGACAGGGCAGGCTTCAGAGCTGTTGTACATAGGGTTGCCGTGAGTTGCAGATAACTGTATGGCACATAGCAAAAACAAGAAAAACTGAAAGTTTGGCTTTTGATAAATTTATATGTGCAATTTCACATATTCATTAAACTGAGAACTAAAAAAAAAAAATCTGGAGGTACAACCAGGTTTCCAAACAACGACATTAACTTCAGTGATGACTTTGAAAGCCAACACTCTCCCATTTTTAATTTCACCTCACCTATGCTTTTTACTTTTTACAGACTGGAATTATCAATGCTTCTGGCAACTATATGTTATTAGTGAGGGATTGTGCTTTGTTATTAGATCACATTTTATTATTTCCTTCAGCTCAGTATGTACCTGATATTGGAGAGCTCTCCCTATGGGTCAAGAATGAGAGATACTGCCAATGCTGTGATTTTATTGTCTGTGTGGGCCTGTTTCCCCCGAGCCAGATGAGAAACCTGGCATCATGAAGGCTGTTGGAGAAGCTGGTGTAGCCATACTCTGACTGACCTGGCTGTGGTAAGATCACGATCAACTTAGTTTGGATCACAGGACAAGAGGCAGCTTCTCCGAGATGATGGTGCTGATGAGATCAGTAGGCATTTAGCACAGCTATCCTGGCCTGTTCGCAGAGTGGGTCCAGTTTACCATCACCTCCTAAAAACACACACACACAAAATTGTCCTGACAGTAAACCAGTCACCTTTGAGTGGTAATTATTTGCAACGTTTGGAGTGTGCATACAGAGCATAACAGTGCTCCATAGGGTTTCAGTCACTGTGTTCTTTTAGAAGACCTCCGGGCCTTTGCTTCAAGGGTGGACTCAAATTGCTAGCCTTAACCATTTGCATCACCTAGGTTAACCAACCTTAGATATTTAGTGGATTGCACAATCAGTGAATCCCGCACACAGAAGTCTGCTAAACCAGAGATTCTCAAGAGAAGCAGTAAATCTCTAGCCTATTAAAGATAATGTCACACACTACTGGCCTATTGATTTAGTTGTCTCAACAAATGTAGACATAACAATAAAATGGGGAAAGAACTATTCTGAAATGCAAAAACAAAACAAAACTCTATCATTCCTAAAGTTCTGTCCTCTCCTCTGATGTCTAGCACAAAAACTTCACGTTCTTGCTATCATCTCTTCTGTTCCCAGTGCCTTGGAAAGAAACTCCAGAGCTGGAAGCAGTTACTGTGTATTCATGTGTTACAGAGGACAAGGCTTCCATGATGCAGTTAAAACCTGGAAAGAAACATTGTTTGCACTGGGTACAAGGCTTTGCTTACTTGAAAACTGAGGAACTTTGCACAGAAGGCTCAGGCTTACCAAAGTCCAGGTCATTAATGTTGCACTGGAAGACAACTTCTCCATTCACTAGCAGCTCCACCACGTTCCAGTCATCTACCTTCTCTAAAATGACTCTGTGACCATCTTGGGTTAACATGGCTGAAAAGGAGAGAGTGGAAATGGATGAGACAAAGACACTCATTAGATTAGATTAGCCCGTTACTCAGATATCTTCATTGATAATAGAAGCTGTTCTGCCAGCGCGAGGGCGACGCAGCGCGAGGGCGACGCAGCGCGAGGGCGACGCAGCGCGAGGGCGACGCAGCGCGAGGGCGAC
>NW_006402155.1:0-6230 GCF_000299155.1 Elephantulus edwardii
GCTGCAAGGGGGGCGGGGGAAGGGGAGGAAAGCAAGTGACTTAGGGGAGTAAGGAGCACAGGGCTTGGACACTACCACCAAGAGTTTGGGATGGGGCTTGGGCGCTGCTGGGGGTTTATGCAGCAGCACCCTGTGTGTTGGGGGTCACACAGGTGCGGGCTGCAGAGGGGTCGCACAGTGGCAGGTAGTCTTTGCTCCTCTGGGGTCTCACAGTCTTCGCTTCTCTGGAGTTCCGTGGTGGGTGGCTGACTGTTGCTCTTCCCGGGTCTCTTCCTGGCCCGTCTGGCTGCGGAGTTGTTCCATCAGTTGTTAGAAATAACTTTAAGACAAATAGGTAGTGAAAATGTTTTGCTTTTATTCATTTATCTCCTTTCTTTCTCTGTTATTAACATTAAATTATAACTAACTCACAGCCAATCCTCTATTTGTGTTTCTGAGAGTGAAAATCAGACAATAGGAGATTGCCCATCTTTCTCCCTTGTATGAACTCTCTCCCTTCATATGAACTATTGGTGTATATGAACTGCCTTTGAATTAGCAGCACATTCCCTACAGAATGCTACAAGAGCTCCCGTCATTTATCACAGGACAATGAAAATGATGAAAAGGCAATTAGCCTATGAGAAACATCACCCTAAAACCTAAAACTGGTTTGTTTTGTTTCTTGCATATACTGGGAAATATCTTTCAAGATCCAGTAAAATGTCTACCTCCTACATTGTTTTAACCCACACACAATGCTATCTACAGAACTCATTTTTTTTTCTTGAATCATAGAACTTGTATCATGTAACAATTTCATTTGTATAATCTCTTATATATGAGAACTTAAATAAGAGGAACTGTGCTTCAAAAATATATTTCATTCTTTTCTATTTGAAATTTTCTCTATTAGCATTTGTACATAAACTCTCAAAAATCGCTTAGTTCACTGGTGCAGTTTTGAAGCATTCTTGATACATTCATTAAGTCTTTAATAAAAAACAAGTAAAATGTCTCTTGTTTAATTCAGTAACATTTTGTAGGGTTTCCTAGGTGATGAGCATAATGTAATGAAAAGAAATTATTTAGGAGCTTCCTTTAAGTTATTCACTTCAGCTAAAGATTAAAAAAAACAGCTCATCTTCTATCTAGGAGTTCTTTATACAAAATTTTTCATTAATTTTTTTCTATTTCCTAAATGTCAAAAAATGCCAGAATTTTAATATCTATTTTAAATATTATCTGAATAATAATATGGTGGCAGACATTCTCTTTACCATGGAATACAAAATTAAGGCACTGAGAATAATGAAAACTAATAATATTAAAAATTTAGATTAAAAAACCCACTTACTTTTACAAACTATTAGGAACTGCAAGATTGATGAAGCTGGATTGGTTAGGAAATACTGTATGCTTTCTGAATCAGAGTGGCTGAGGATTAATCAGGAAAAGGCTTTGAACACTCCCTGACCACCCTCTGGCTTAGAGACTCAGAGAATTCCAATAAGCGAAGATAATAATCATATATCAGCAGTCCAAGTACTGATTTTCAAGGGAATTGGAGTATTATTTTCTACCCAATGCTCTATATCTTGGTACACCAATTGAAAACTACAGTTAATATATATGACAAAAGGGGAGAAAGTCAGGTAACAGAATAATAATGACATATTTTATAAATATCAATAACCACCACTCATAAGGAAAATATATGAGCAAATTTATATAAAGTTTACTGACATAAATTATATAGAGCACATAATTTTCATTATAGCTTTAAGTATTTGATATCCTTTACTATAAACTTGTTGTTACGTGTCGTCCAGTGGCCTGCTAGTCATAGCAACCCTGTGTACAAGAACTCTGAAGCCTGCTCAGTCCTGAAATAGTCTCACTGACTCCAACACACCTACCACTGTTGCCTCAGTTACTGTATCAACGCATCTGAACTGGGGTCTTCCTCTCCTGTGCTGCCCCCCCATTCTTCTGAGCATAATGTCCTCCAAGGATTGGTCCCTTGAGTATGTTCCCAAAGCAAGTGAGATAGAACTACAAAAATCTTAGCCACCAAGGAGACATTTGATTACACCCTATCAATTGATTTGTACAGAACTTTTAATTATTTTTTTTTGCCAGAGAGTTTAACCATGATTGATAGGTTCAAAATATGAATAAATGCTTGTTTACTGTATGATACTTAGGTCCAACAAGAATGTTGGTTGGCATTTTCTTTTATATCAATGAAGTCTGCACAAATGAAAAAATAAATACCTATGTTACAACTCTACCCATTTATCTATGATGTCATTTACTCTTGCTGAATCAGATTATGTTATCGTTGTTGTGTGACTTTGGGTCAGATCCGAGTCAAAGTTGACATTCCAGCAGGTTTTCAGTGACAATAAATCACACCGGAGGAGTTTGACCGTATTTCTCCTGTGGAAGAGCTGATCAATTCAAACTCTGTATCTTTGGGATTGCAGTGTGAGTTCTTATCATTAGGCCATCACAGGTCCTATCAGATTCTTTCCAAAAAAAGAATTAGATAATAGTTTTCATAATAGTGAAAAGTTATTTTCTTAACATTTTTCCTTTTTGCAATGTAACAGCTCCAGAGACAACACACCATTAATTTTAATCTACACTAATAACCAACAAAACATGAAGATCTAGTGCATAGCATTTGCAAAATATTTACCATAGCCTATTTACTTGGAGGTACAATCAGCACCAATAGTGGCATCAGTCAAGAAACCAAATGATATTTTGTATTGGAAAAATCTATTGTCAAGGACCCGTGCAAAGTGTAAAAAAACAAAGAAATCAATTGAAAGACTAAAGTGTACCCGAGCCAATGAATAAAGAAGATTTACGAATACTTGATGTCTTTAAACTGAAGTTGTTGGTAAAGACTGTTGAACATACACCATGGATTTCAGAAAGAATTAGGAAAGTTAAAATTAGGATGCTCCTTAGAGGGAAGGCTGGTGAAATTTTGTCTCATATACTTAAGACATGTCAGGAAAAAGATGTCATGCTAGGGATGATAGAAGTTTAGAGAAAAAAGAGGAAGATCTTAACTTTAGGGTTAAAAACATATGCTACACTTCTCTGACAAGCAGGAAAGTGCTGCAATCAGAATGAACTACTCAACATTTTCCTTAGTCAAGAGGTAAAGGAAGAGGAACTAACGATTGAGTGTTCTCCTGACTTGTATAGATTTTATTGAGAAATCTTTCATTACATAAGTAGTAAAATATGCTAGCCAGACTCTAAGATGTTTTTTACTTTTGCTTTCTTATGTGTTGACCTTCCTTGTTTCCCTAACTACATCAGAAGGTAATTTCGACCTGAGAATCAAGGTCTTGAGTGTCCCAGGGCTTGTTTTGTCTTAATTCAGGCAGCTCCTGCCTTGGTCAGCTTAACTCTACATCTCCTCCCTTCCTTCCTTTTTATACAATTTTTTAGGATGTAAATGAAATATTTTTATTACATATTTTAGTACAGGTAAAGCAAATAAATAAAGGGGCATAAGGTAAATAGTTTAGATTTTTTTGGTGAGGCAGGATGATGGAAGCCTTCATCTTGCTCTAGAACATGCAGCCTCCTCTGAGAGTAAAGCTACAGCTGCTGTTAGGAAAGTGGCGGTGGTAACTACTCTATCTGCTACTTTTTGCTGGAAGAGGTTGTAGTTTGTAGACAGCATTTAGACTCTTCGGGGTGGAGGCTGATTCAAGGGTCCACAAAAAAAATCTGTGACTCATATGAGTTTTGATGTCCAGATTCTTTTGTAGTTTAGTCTGAAAGATAAAAACTTGGAAAACATGTTAGAAGACAAGATTTTAGCAGTAATAGTAGAGGCACATCTTGTTTTGAGGTTTTTGTTTTAGTTTTTAGATTTTTTAAGAGTATTTTGAATCTAAGATAAAGATTTCAAGAGTAAACTTGATTTGCTGAGATTATTGTTGTCGTTGTTGTTAAGTGCCATCAAATTGTAGATGACTCATAGAGGCCCTATGAATGAAAGACCTGAACACTTATATAACTTTCATCATTTCTCCATGTTCATAGAGTTTTGCCTGGATTATGTAATTTTAAAGACAAAGCAGTACAATCTTTAATGAAAAAGAAAATTCCCAAGCTGCTGTGCATCAGCAGCAGTCAAGGATCTGTTCCGGTTGATTACCTAGATACTTTGGGATAAAACCTGCTGTCTATCTTGACCATGTGGGACCCCTTAAGTTCAAGCAATAAGAAGGACTGAGAAAAAAAAAGGGAACAATAGGCTTCCTGGATTGTCATTAAGGTACTCTGGAGGAAAAAAAACCTGCTGCATAGCCTGAACACATGGGACCCCTTACTGTCAAACAGAAGGGAGGACAGGGACCCTTTGAGACGGGTGAGAAGCCACTTCCAGAAGGGAAGAACAGGCTTCCTGGTTTGTCATTCAGATACTTTGGGGAAAAAATTTTGTCAAGAAAGGCCAAGAATGGAACACAAATATATAGGTGCTTTACAAAACATTGCTGTACCCTGGGTAATATTATAGTTACAACAGCCTAATATCAACTAAGAAAAGACTCACATAATGTCAAGAAAGCAACAATTTATCTCAGTCATCATGGGGGAAAAAAACCCAAACACCCAAAATAACCCTTCTCCTTAAAAAGCAGACCAAACATATATCCCAGATAGAGAGAGACAGGAGAAATATGTTGGCGTAGTTAATTGATCAGCTACAAAAAAAAAAAAAAGAAATAAAAATGTGGGAAGAAACAAATGGAAGTCAATAAGAAAGAAAATACATCAGAGACAACAGTCCAGAAGAAATATATTGATAAGGAGCATCTTGAACAGCTATAGAGGAAAATGCAAAAGATGAAAGAAAGAAATGATAGAATAGATAAAGTACAAAAATTTTAAAAAATCTTCAAAAGACAGAATGGGCACAGTCAACATAGTACTGGAAATAAAAGAAAAGTATGAAAATGCAAACCAGAATATTAAGATTTAAATGACAGAAATGTCCAACAAGCTGGTAGGACAAAAAAGTAGAGTTGAAGAGATGGAACAGTGGGTCATTGAGCTGGAAGACAAGAGACTCACTAGAAACATACTAGAGGAAAAACCAGAGATGAAATGTAAAGAAATGAAGAAAACATTAGAATCCTGTGGGATGACATCAAACAGAATAACATACATATGATTGGAATTCCAGTATAGGGGGTGACAGAGAAATCACTGAGAAGATTGTGGAAGACATACTAGAAGAAAGCATCACGAGTATTTTGAGGAATGGGGAAATCCACATTCAAGAAGCACAGAGAAGTGACCTCAGATGCCCAGTACTTCTACTTCTTCAGTCTTCTAACAGTATGGGAGAGCAGTTGATGAGACATATCAGACCAGACCACCAAGTCATTTCATTAGCAAATGCTTGGTTACTGTATGTCTGGTGACTTTGTTGTAACATAGTCTGACACCACTGACACATTATACTTTAAAAGAACATCTTTCTGAGAGTGCCTCAGACCTTTATTGCTTTAAGAAATAATTATGATAAATGTTTTCATTACTTTTATTATTTATTGCATTAGTAAAGTGACTGAATCTGGTACAGACTTTTGTAGGGATGTGTGTAAAGTTTTTAACAAACTGTAAGAAAACTAACAAGTTCATCCTTGAGAGGGTTAAACCAGGCTGCTCCTTGGAAGCAAGGATTCTGAAGCTTCGTCTGACATACTTTAGACATGTTGCAAGCAGGGACCAGTCTTTGGAGAAGGAGGTTGTGCTTGGGAGGGTAGAGGGACAGGGCAGAAAAGAAAGATCCTCTGTGAAGAGGATTGATTCAGTGACACTGTTAATGGGGATAGGTGAGTCAGAGACAGTGAGATTGGCATAGGACAGAGCAGAGTTTACGGCTGTTGTACATAGGGTCTCTATGAGTTGCAGGCAACTTGACAGCACATAACAAAAATAACAACAACAATACTTGTGAATGGAATGCCTTGCAGTAAGAATGTTAATAAAATGTGTAAAAGGAGATCAAAAAGTCAATTTTTATTATTATTATATATTATTATTATTATTATTATTATTAAATTTTATTAGTTTCAATGAACACTCACAGGGATTCACTGCTTCATTGCCGCACCATTCTCTCCACCCTCCTTCCCAGTTTGTTCTTCTTCCCCGCCATCCGAATGTCTGTTTTAATTGTCCAATTGCCACAGTGCTTGTCAAAG
>NW_006402156.1:0-6163 GCF_000299155.1 Elephantulus edwardii
CCTAGCAACGTGCCTGGAGTGTGTGAGGCGAAGCTTTACCACCGTTGCCTCCGAGGAGCACTCCGGCTGCTCACTGTAAGACATTTGTTCCTTGGGCAGTTCTTGGGCTGCTCAGTGCTCTTCACCACCACTGCGGAAAGGCATCGATTCTTCTGCCATCCTTGTTCATTGTAACCTTATTCATAGGGTTGCTAGGAGTCATCTACAACATGATGGCACTTGACATTGTCTCAGTATCCTTCCTTCCAACACGATTCCCTGTGGGTGGCAAGGCCTCCCTGTGCAGTTACTGCTGTGGAAGCTTCTCTATGTGGAACCTACTGGAAGAGCGCTCCCTCAGTCACTCCATCCCACAAATCCCTCCGCTGCCATCATCAGGCTCAGAGCGTCTCGGCTCTATTTTCTCCTATAGGGCCTCAGCTAGGCTATTCCTCTCACGTTCTACCTGCCCTCAGACCCCAGAGAAGATCCAGGTTTACACTGTGGGTCCCCTCGCAGCCTCAGAATCATTGTTTTTCCAGGAGCCCTCCTCCTTCCTGAGACGCCTGCCTCAGCTCAGCCAGAGGCCTCCAGGACGCCATTGCGGGGGGACAACAGCTCTGAGAGCCAACAGGACCTCTATCCACCGTGCAGAAACATCTGGTGAAGAGACCATGTCCATCTGTGGGCGCAGGAGACCAGCAGGGCAAGCCCTGCACCATGTCACCCGCCTGCCAGTTGCACCACTGTTCACATGCCTAAAAAAGGAAAGTTCCAGACTCACAGGGCCCAGAAGATACATTCCTGGGAGGCATGGAGCCTGCTGGTCCCCTGCCACTCTCGGGTGGGTGATCAATACAACCTCTGAGGGCCCCGAACCAAGAAAGCTCTGCAGAACCAGGCCAGTTCCTGCTCAGTTTGCCACCAGGTGAGAGTTAAAATGTGCAACCTCGTCACAGAGAAATGCCATCTGGTGGGCTTGGCCCACTTCTTCCTGCTGCCAGCCTATGAGCACCAGAGCTGAACCATGTCCTAGCCTGAGCCATCTTCCTCATCTGTGACACACTTGGCCCCGTTTCTGCAGTCTCTCTCCAGGGTGTCCATCTCGCTGAGGGTCTTCTCTTTCGCCCACCTTCTACCTTTCATACTATGATGACCCTCTCCAAGGAACAGCCTCTCCTGGCAACGTGCCCAAAGTCTGTGAAATGAAGCTTCACCTTTCTCGCCTCCAAGGAGCACTCTGATTGGACTTTCTCAAGGTAAACCTGTTCTTTGGGCAACCCGTGAGGTAGTCAGCATTCTTCCCCTACACCACAGGTCAGAGGCATCGATTGATCCTTCTGCTGTCATCATCCATTGTCCAGACCTCAGATGCATAGTCGGTGATCGGAAAGACTATGGTTTGCATCCAGCGCCATCCAGTCTTTACTGTTTAGGACTTTGCAGAGATCCCTGACAGCAGTTTACCCAATGCTGTATACCTCCAGATTTCCTGACTGCTGGTACCAAGAGTGTATTGGTAACTATTCATTAGAAACTGGTGGCCTAGTGGTGGCAAGAAACTGTGCTGCACTCCTGAAGGCACAAGGATCGAGACCAGCTGCTCCTCAGGAGAAGAACGGGCAGTCTCCTCTTCTGTGATCAACTGCCTCTGAAAAACAGCCAGATGGTCAGCTGCGGGTGGGTTCCTACTCTCCAGTACTCAGTAACAGTTACCAGCAACTCGAAAATTGCATGTATGTTATAATTGTCTTCTAGGCTTAGGAACAGAAGCGAAAAAATGTTTCTGCTTTGGGCTTTAGATCACTAAAGGAAATCTGGATAACGTTTTGCCCATGTCAGTTTGATATTTGTGTCATGTTGCTTGGTTATGAAAGTTTGATGTTCAATAAATTTCTTCCTACCTTAAGAAAGCTGGCCCTTTGTTTTTGTACAAAGGTAGTTGAGGATTTTCTCCTTTGCTCTGGTCAGTACTAAGTGACCTGCAGATTGATTTCCTGAGCCCCCGTGCTACTTGCGCTCTGATGTCTCCTCCGTGTCTTCCCCTGAGTCCGGGACTTCCAACTCTGGATTCTGGGTGGCCGGCGCTTCTCGGGATCCCCGGCCCACTGTGCCTCCTGGACACAAGATGGACACGGTGTGGCCTTTACAGGGGAGATTGCGGGGAGAAAATGTGTGGTGGTCACCCCTGCGCCCACCCTGAGGATGTAAGCAGTGCGGGCGGGCGTGCTCGTGGTCAACCCCGAGTGTGAAGGTCCTGTGTCCACTCCATTCGGCCTCCATGGGGACAAGGCTTGCTTCTCAGCAGCCCTCGGGCATCCGCGGCCCGTTTCTCTAGTTACCACTTACGTACTGATTTGACAGGATTGATTGTAAGGAACTGGTGAAACCATCCCTCCTTTCTTCCTAAAACAGTCCTGTGAGGACTGATTCCAATGAGAAATCATTTCACCCGCTCTGAGCTCTTACCATTTGTATCTCAGTTCTCATTTTCTCAGGGTATATTCCAAGCAGTGGAATAGTTATGTCATATGGAATTCCCATGTTCAGATTTTTTAGGAAGTGCCAGACTGCCTTCCAGTGTGGTTGTAACATTTTACAATCCTACCAACAACGGATAAGAGTTCCTATCTCTAAAAAAAAACCTATGCGATATCATCTCAACCCAGTCAGAATAGCAAATTTTAACAGAATAGCAAGCAACAAACGCTGGCCAGGTTGTGGAGAAACTGGAACCCTTATTCACTGTTGGTGGGAGTGTAAAATGATGCAACCACTGTGGAAGGCGGTGTGGCACTTTCTCAAAAAGTTGCAAACAGAGATACCATTTGACCCAGCAATTCCACTACTGGGAATATACCCCAAAGAGACCATAACTGACATCCAAGCAGATATATGCACACCCATGTTCATTGTGGCTTTGTTCACAATAGGAAGGAGTTGGAAACAACCCAGGTGCCCATCAACAAACGAATGGATAGAGAAGCTGTGGTATATTCACACAATGGAATACTATGCTGCATTGAAAAACAAGGAACTCATGCAATATTATTCAAAATGGGTGATCCTGGAGGACATTCTGCTGAGTGAAATATCTCAGTCACAAAAGGACAAATGCTGCATCGTGCCACTGTTGTAAAGCAGGACTGACAGCAGGGTTGGAGGGGACTGAGAAAGATGGGTTCAATCATGTAGACTGCATTGAAACAGATGAGGGAGAAAACTGTTTAAAAGGGTTATGTGATTAGGTAGTTTGGTCATGATGGTAGTCCAGAGCAAAAGCTGCGTAGTGCATTGCACCTGGGGGGAGGGTTTGTAAAACAGCGAAAGAAGGGGAGCTCAGGTGGCCTAGTGGCAAGAAGCTGCAACTACAGTCCCAGAGGTGCATGGTTCGAATCCACCAGATGCTCTGCCGGGGAAGGAGGGGCAATCTCCTCCTGTACAAGTCAGATCTGATTTGACGGTACATGCACACAAAAATAATAAAATAAAATAAAATAAAATAAATGAAAAACAACGAAAGAATTTGTCTTTTACTTCTCCAAGAGCGTAGTGGACTAGGGGGGAGGGTTGGGAGGGGAGAAAAGAACAACAATGAAAGAATGGAAACACAAATTCTCTGTAAATCTTCATTGAAATACATAATAAATTTTTAAAAAGAACGGAAAAAACAGAACTGACTAGATTTAAAAAACCCGAATAAAGAAGGAAAAAAAAATTAATATGGAGAAATGCTATGACAGGAGTGAGAAAAGTCAGAATACAGATCAGCATATTATGACTAAAACGATGCTTTCAAAATACATATCACAGAAAAAATCCCCACTGTATTTATAATTTTTTTTAAAAAAAAGAATTTTTATCTCTGCACATCTTCTCCAACAGGACACCCTTCTAAGTGTTTGGTAGAGAAAGGGGGGAAATGCAAGCGCAGGATGCCACCAGCCACAGTGTGAATGCTTTTGAACTGTTGTAATGTTCTGGTGAGTTTCACCACTTTGTCTGTTGTTTAAGGATGTTGCTTTTAATTGGCAAACATTAATTAATTCATATCGACCATATGCATTGCAATACAAGTCCAAGTCTCAATTTTCCATGTTTATAATACGTTACCCATGTAGTTATTTTAATAACATGTGGCCTATTAATGTGCAGATTGTATGCAAGTATTGACAGAATCTTATTTTCTCATTTTTTTCATTAAATTTAATAAAAGTGTACAGAGACATAGGATTTCCAGTCTTTCGTTATTGCACTTTTCTCATTGCCCAATCCCTCCACCACAAATCACTCTTTTCTTTAAAAGAAAAAGAGCAGCTCCTGTGTTGTTATGGACAGAATCATTTTGAGCATGAGAAATGGACTGCAATCTTTCTTTTTCTTTTCACTTGACCAGTTTATGCCATCTAGGTGACGGTTTCATTTTTATTCTTTTTAAAAGAATGTAATGGTGGCCCAGTGCACAGTAAGCGATACTACCAAGCCAAAGGTGAGTGACTTTTAATCCGCGGCCCTCGGGCCAGTCTTTCATTGTTTGGGTTCAGACATTCCTCTAGGTCACATAGCCCTAGTGTGTCCACTTGCCATACAGCGGTAACTTGCACTTGCTGTGAGGCTGAACACTGCGACACTGGTGTGTCAAATGTGTTAATGGCTGCTTGCTTACCCAATGCGGACAGAGAGCGGGGTGGAGCTCCCCGAATAAAACAAGCTTGGAAGCAGGAGTGGCATTCACTTCTGTAAAAGCTTGCCTCCACAATTCAAATCCACCCGATGCGCTGCTGAAGAAGGAGGAACAATCGCCTCCTGTACCAATCAGATCTGACTTGACGGTACACACATAAAAAATAATAATAATTAATTCTTTTTTTAAAAAAAAAAATCTTGCCTCCAGAAACCCTATGAACCTGGAGAGAGGGTGAAAGACACACAAGTGTTGAGGACTATGCTTCATAGGGTCCCTATGAGTCGCCTGCGACTTGACAGCACTTGAGAACAACAAACTTAACAAATAACTACTTGTGTGAGCCTAGACATATTATGGCAGTGGAAAAATAACTTTCTTCATGGCTGAATCAGTATCAAAGATTCAGGACTTTGATCTCTTACCATTCTGGACACGAACTTTCAGGCATCCAAAAATTTTCATTTCTCTTAGAGGGTGAGAGTTTGTGATAGTGTTTGTTGCTTTAATTGTCACTACCCTTTTATGCAGGCATAAATAGTGAATTGGTTGAAGACTATGGAAAATCATGGAATCCAGTCTTTGTAGCCAGAAGGTGTCACTTTTTTGTTTAAAATATGCTAAAGACAAAACCTGAGGTTGAAAGTTTCTTCAAGGAACTAGAAGGTCAGAGTACAGGGGTGTGAGTAACAGATTGTCATAAAGCTCAAACCTCTAGTAACTCTAAGTGTTCTGAAATGAGCTGACAGAATGAAAACAGCTAATTAAAAACTTCTAATAGGAGCACATTCATATTTAACAACCTGAAGCTTTTGTACCAAGAAATGCTTGGAAGTCAGCATCTCAGAAATAATGCTGGTAGAAGAGTAACTTCATTCCTATCAGTCTACTGATATTCAAGCCTTTGGGTGGGAACTACAAAGTTACTATTTCAAATCCACCCAGGCACATTTGAAGAGAGGAAGACCATGGCAGTCTAAAAAAAAATCACCCACAGTGTGTTTAAAGCAGTTCTACTTTCACACATGAGTTTGTCAACTTGAGGCACCACACTAATTAGCAAACAACAGAGTGATTGAATGCTCAGAACTGAGGTTCTACCAATCAGTCCTTTGAGGGCAAGAGGAATAGGGATCTTTAAAAATTTTTTTATTTTAATTGAGATCTTCATAAAAGTCTAGGAGTAGTTTAAGAAAATGACGTGGTCGGTGAATATCGTTAAGCCATTTATCTGATTGCTGTTGTTGTTGTCATGTGCCATCGAGTCGTTTCCGACTCATAGCGACCCTATGCACCCTCTGGTTACATTATCATAATCCATTTCACTCCTATCATTCTGTCTTATTAGTGTTGATTCTATCACAGTATCTATAATACTGTCATTCTCACTGGCAAACAGACTTCTTGGATGCTCAGAACTAAGTTTTTTTTTGCGTGTGCGTGTTTGTTTTCTCTTTTTTAAAAATTTACTGTTAACTTCAATGAAGATTTACAGAGACT
>NW_006402157.1:0-6173 GCF_000299155.1 Elephantulus edwardii
GGGGGGGAAGAAGAACGAACTGGGGAGGAGGGTGGAGAAAACAGTGCAACAATGAATGAATGAAAACATCTCTGTAAATGTTCATTAAAACTAATAAAATTCAATAAAAAAAATGAAAGGCTTTCTAATGCCAAAGCTATGAAGTCAGGACTTTTATATGCAGAAAAGTAACATGACCGGCTGTAGAAGAGCCTACATTGTAAACTTTAAGAAGAGTTAATGAGGAACCAAGAAAATTTAAGTCCCTCCCTCCAACTGAAAAATCTTGTAACTCTCCAGTAAGATGATAAATATTTTAGAAGTATTACAAGAGTTAATCAAGAGGTTATTATAATATGAATGCTTTTGAATTATTTTTTTTAAACAACCACCCGGGAATAATATATTCACAACGCAAATATAAATGGAATCAACTAGTGTTGTCTCCTGAGAATGTTAAATTCGTTGGGAGCTGATTTATCTGATACAGCCTTTTTGTCTTCTTCGCAATTAAAATTCAGATCAACCCAGGGATTAATGGAAAGAAAGAATGTAGTGATGCTTATAGCAATAGATCAAACTATTGTTAAGCAACATGTAAAGTTGAAGTAAATCAGTCACAAGCACTAAAAAGTAATTACAGAATTGAGAAAGGGGTCAAATGGGCAGAGAGCCTTTCTCCTAAAGCCCAGTAGCTTCCAGGCCTTCCTCTTCAGCTTCAGTACTGATGTTTTAGCTTGTCTATCCACCCATCTATCTGCCTGACCTACAAAGTTGTTGTTGTTGCGCACTGTCTCTCCACCCTCCCAAGCATGATGTCCCTCTCTAAGGACTGGTCCCTCCTTGCGACATGCCCAAAGTATGTCCGAGGAAGTTTCAGAATCCTTGCCTCCAAGGAGCAGCCTAGTCTCACCCTCTCAAGAATGAACTTGTTTGTTCTCCTAGCTATCCATGATCTATTTAATACTTTTCTCAGGTTCAAAAAGTATAAATTCTCCTTCTGTCATCCCTAGTCATTGTCCAGCTTTCTGATACATAGGAGTAATCACAAAAACCATGGCCTGGGCCAGGCGCCCCTTAGTCTCCAGACTGACATTACTGCTCTTCAGTACTTGGGCGAAGTCTCTGACAGCAGGCTTTTCCAATGTAATTTGTCTTTTTATTTCCTGGTTGCTGATACCAAGAGTGTTGACTGTGGAGCCAAGGAAACAAACTGTTAACAATCTCTATCTCTTTACCATCTATCATAATGCTGCCAATGGGCCCAGTGTTAGGTGACAAAAAAAAATTATGTGGTATACAGGGAAATCAGAAGTTAAGTCAAGACTCTGAACAAAGGTGGGTTTGTGGTTTTTTTTTTTTAACAAAGTTTTTTAAGACAAAACCTCAACAACTTCACTGTGTGCAGGCAGTGGTTCCGAAGTACCAACAGTCTGAATGTCCATACTTTCAAGGCCCTTTTATGTCTCAAGTTTCATTTTCCACAAGAACCAATCACTCTAATCATACTAGCTCATCTTTCTCTACAATTCTAATCAGCCCTCAAATCAGGCACAATCAAATCTCACCCTCCTTTTCCATGTTGCCTAGATTCCTAAATTATGCCATAATAGTACAAACAACCTAGTATATTTTTTTAAAATTTTACGTTTTTGTTTTCCTTATCAACTTATACATACCCTATAAATTCATGCATTAGTAATTCTAGGGTCCAGCCCTGGGCTTAATATTACACAATGGGCATTCACAATATGTGCTAAAGCAATTAGAATGCTCTTGGTGTGTTAGATGGGTGGGTAAAGTGCAGCACTTCTGATAAAAGTTCTTAATGATAATTTTTATAATCTTGATTGCTTACATTTTACTTTCAGAGGAAGGTTTTTTCTTAGACAAACTTCACTTCAGGGTATTCTGTGTATAAGGTGCTATAATATTGCTCACCACATAACTTCAGTGTCTTGCACCATGTCTGACACAAAGTGCAATGAACATCTGTTGATTGGACTAGAGGAAGGAATAAAGGCAAAGAGTTGCTTCAGAGGATCATGAGTAAAGGAAAAAGAAAATCCCTCAGGAATATAAATATTCACAAAAGGATTCTCCTACGTTATTCCTACAAAGACAAAACCAGTTCACCAATTCCAAGTCCTACCCATACTGAGAACTCTCCTCTAATTGAGGGGCTGGGTGTAATAAATCTGAAAACCAACAGGACTTGTTGCAAACGGGCCAAGTGGCAATCCTACCTCCAGCCAACTTCATATTCTACTAGGAAGTGGAGCCTGACACAAGGAAAAGAGTAGATGTTACAGACTTAGCAGTTTTATCACTCTGAAACAAAACCCTGCCAAGAGAATTTTTCTCAAACAAAATGTATAAAATCTTAATCTTGGTCAACTACATACAGTAAACAATTGAGTCATATCTGAGAGTTATATACAGTTCTCCTGAGCATTACAAACTGATACCTGCTTACTAATCATCTACATCTGCATCATAAATATCTAAGGCATGTCCAGACACGCCTGCTCCTTTTACTACACTCCACCCAATTCTGTTCTTGGCTCCTCTCTTCCTTTTAATGTTGGCCATAATTCCTGTTCATTGTTACTCATTCAAGAACTATTCACATACTTACAAACAAAAAAGGGTGATTAAAAAAAAAAGGTGATAAAACCATCTAAAGGGAAAAACCAGTCCTTTCAATAAATATTACTAGGAAATCTAAAGAGTTATTAGGTGCCACCAAGTTGGATCCAACTCATAGTGACCCTGTGTATGAGCAGAACAAAACTTTGCCGAGTCTTGTACTATCTTAACAATTGCTGCTATGATTGAGTCCATAAAAAGGGGAGTTATTTTGTCAATGCACTGTGTTGAGGGTTTTACTCTTCTTTTCCAATTCTTTGCTTTATTATCTATGATGTCCTTCTTAAGGAACTGGGCCTGTCTAATAGTATGTCCAACACATGTGAGAAAGAGTCTCACCATTTTCGCATCTAAGGTTGAATCTGGCTTGTACTTCTTCCAAGACAAATTTGAGTTTGTTTTTCTGGCAGTCCATGGTATATTCCATATTCTTTACTAACATCATAATCCCAAGCTGTTAATTTTTCTTTGGTTTTCCCATGTATGTGAGTAAAACTCAAGCATGGGGAAGGGAAAAAACCCAACCCAAAACGGCATGGCTTGGATCAGGCACATCTTAGTTCTCAAAGTGACATCTTCACTTCTCTAATACTTCTAAAAAGATCGTTTTCAGCAGACTTATTCAGCGCAGTAAATATGTCGTTGAATCAGCTGATTAGGGCATGAACTAGAAATCCAAGTAAAATTAAATCTTTCAGTAAATTTTTTGTATATCAGGATTTTGCTTATTAGTCCAGTTATAAAGCTCTTTGCTTTATATGTAATCCATACGAGGACCTTTAATCTTCATCAGTCCTCCTTTAACAACAAGTAAGGCTGAATCATTTACATATTAGACTGTTACATAGTCTTTCTCCAATCCTACTGTCTTGTTTTCTTCATATAGTCCAGCTTTTTAGTTTATTTGTTCAGCATACAGACTGAGTTGAGTATGAAAGGGTAAATCACTGATGCACATCTTTCCTAGTTTTGAGACACGCAATAGCCCTTTGTCCTGTTCAAATGACGGTTTCTTGGGCTAAGTACAGGTTCCATATGAGCACAATTAATTCTGGAATTCTTATTCTTTCTAATGCGATCCAGAATTTGCTGATCCACACAGCTGAACATCTGTGGATAGTTAATACAGGTAAGCATCTTTCTGGAATTTTCTATTGTCAATCAAGATGTATTTGATATCAGCAATGATATCCTTTGGTTCCATGTTCTTTTCTGAATCTAGTTAGATTTCTGTTCGTTCTCTGAAGATTAAATTTAGTAACTGCTTACTAGATTATTTTACCATGTTTTCTTCTTTTTTTTTGGGGGGGGGGAGAGAGAAATGTGAACACAATTTCCCACAACCACAAATTATGCAGTCGAGTTTCCCACATTGGGGGAAAGCGCAGGGGTCTGCACATCCGGAGTGCAATGGTTAAGCCTTGCCCTCGGAAAACCACCTTTGTAATCATGGTATCTCTGCTGCCAGTTAAGCAGATTATTTAGTATCAGTTTTAGAGTTATTATTGGTGTAACTGTCACCACATGGTTAGGCGGTGGTGTATTGTGTACTGTTGAATTGGAACTGACCCACAGGTTTTCAGAGGCAGTTAATCACATGGGAGGAGACTACCTATCTATCCTCTCTCCTGCAGCAGCTGGTGGATTTCAACAGCATGCCTTTTGTAGTTCAGCTTCTTACCACTAGGCCATCAGAGCTTCCTGCGCACGGCTGGGTAGAATCCATTTGTGGCCAAACAAAAAGATTTGCATGGCATGCTAATAATATAAAGAATACTTTCTGAGTGAGGACATGTAAGTAAGATGTGTAGAATACTATTATGGGGACTGGTCACTTTTGCCATCCAGGCAGGATGAAACTGAGCAGGCTCAGAGGTGGGGGGGAAGGAGAGAGAGAAACTCTTACTATCATCAAAAAAGCAGCAGAGTTTACAACACATGTTTTGGGTTATAGATTCTTGAATGAGACAGATTAAGACTTAGAAATGGATGGAGACCAAGCCATAGCAGCCCTGGGCCCTGCAGATCTGGACCGTCCCTCTTGGGAACAGAGGCTGGAGGATGAGGCCCTTGGGGCAAGAGGCCCACAGTACTCAGAGACGGGATAGAGCCCAGGCCCAAGCACCAGGAAAGGCAAGAGGCAGATTGGGAAGAGGAAAGTGGGAGAAGTAACGTTCTACCGGTGTGGTCCACATCCCAGCTACAGAGTACCAGATGAATAAGATGATGATGAGGCTGGGCTAAAAAGAGCGGAATCAAGAATATGCAATTACATGAGAAACAGAACATGGTGCAGAATGAAGCTGTAAACTTACTAAATCCAGGCACTTCCTACCTATACAAAAAACATCTAGAACATTTCAGGCAGTTTAAAAAGTACAACCACTGCCTCTGAAGAACAAACCTTGAGTAGATACTGCCAAACAGAAGTGGGTTCAGTAGATACAATAGAGATACTAGTGCTTACAGCAGTTTGGCCCAAGGTAGCAGCCTGGAGAAGAAAACTTAAGATCTTGAAAAGGAAACAGTAAGAGAAAGGCAAGAAAATATAAGATTTGTGAGACTCACAAAGATAAAGATAAAATGACTGGGAAACATAAACAAGAAATTAATTTGTTAAATAGAGACCAAGATGACAAAGAAGATGAGAACAAACAATTTAAGCAGGAAAATTAAACACGTTTGAAAATTGCGGGGCAACTGACAAGGTAGAAGATTAAGGCACAGTGAGGAAAGAAAATCTGAGACTACTGACTGAATGTTATGGTCAATGCTAGCATATTATTTCTGTGATGCAATACATAATTAAACGTGTATTTCAAGCAAACTTATGGACGTTTATTTTAAAATTATTTTTTTTCTAGGACTAATTTCAAATAAGTAATATCTTTCAGTTACAAAATAATAGATACACCTTTTAGGATTTTGTATGGTAGTCAAATACTATAAGGTTGAAAGTCACAACTATTTAAATATATTTTATCTATGGGAGAACTTTTTATTCCAAAAGCAATATACATAGCCTTTGTTTACATGAGTCTAAATTATTTTGGGGAGTTATTTATAAATAAATTATTACTAATCCAAGTTGTTGTTGTCGTCATTGTTATGTGCCCTCGAGTCATCTGCGACTCATAATAACCCCATGTACACCAGCTTCGAAGCCTGCCCTGTTATGAGCCAGTCTATCACCCACAGTGCCCTAGATACTGTATCTTATCTAGGGTTTTCCTCTTTTGTGCTGTCTCTCCAACCTTCCGAGCATGATGTCCTTCTTCAAGGATCAGTCCCTACCTGGCCACATTCCCAAAGTATGTGAGATGGAGCTTCAAAAGGAGAAATCTGGTTTTACCCTCTCCAAGACAGTCTATAGTATGTCCAAGACTCATCTCCAGCACCAAAACTCAAAGGCATCATTTTTTCTAATGACATCCTTAATCACTGTCCAACTCTGATTGTTGTTGTTGTTATGTGCTGTCCAGTCGTTTGCGACTCATAGCGACCCTATGCACAACAGCCCTAAACCCTGCTCTATCCTGCGCCAA
>NW_006402158.1:0-548 GCF_000299155.1 Elephantulus edwardii
AGAAAGAGAAACAGCTGTCAGGAGACACTAGTGATTGGAGCGTGCAATGTCAGAAGCATGAATGTAGGAAAATTGGACATTGTTAAGAAAGAAGTGGAACAAATAAATATCGACATACTAGGTATTGGCGAAATGAGATGGCTTGGCAGGGACATTTTGAATCAGATGATTGATTATATGATTTACTATTCTGGGGATGAAAATGTGAGAAAAAATGGGGTTGGTTTCATAATTAAAAAAATCATTTCTAGATCTATCCTGAAATACAATGTGGTGAGCGACAGGATAATATTCAAATGCATACGAGGAGTGAATACCACTATCATTCAAATATATGCACCAACAACCAGAGCCAAAGAGGAAATAGAAGATTTTACCAACTTTGAGTCAGATGACCATATGATATATTACTCCGGAGATGAAAAGACAAGGAAAAATGGGGTTGCCTTCATAGTAAAAAAAGTAATTTCTCAATCCATCTTGAAGTACAACATCGTGAGTTACAGAATTATATCCATACGCTTACAAGGAAGCCCAGTAAATACCAC
>NW_006402158.1:3022-4148 GCF_000299155.1 Elephantulus edwardii
GGTGCGGTTGGCGCAGGATAGAGCAGGGTTTAGGGCTGTTGTGCATAGGGTCGCTATGAGTCAGAAACGACTTGACGGCACATAACAACAACAACAACAGCCCAAAGCATCCTGAGCAAAAGCATAGTATTTTAAATCAACTTTCACTCACTGGAAAGGTAAATAAGGCATAAAGATGGCCGAGGAAGAATTGATACCCTGACTTGATGGTACACAACAACAATTAAGGCATAGGCAAATTATGTTAAATATACCTACGGATGATAAAAAGATTAATCTGTCTTGAGTGAAATGCAGGCAAACTTCTCCTTCAAAGTAATAATTGTGACTGTCTCACACACTTACGGCATGTTATCTGGAGAGGACAGTCCCAGAGAAAGGACATTAAGTTGTATAAAGATGATGTGATTGAAAAGGAGAAAGAATTACAATGAAATGAATTGGCACCATTGATTAAACATTACAGAGATTGTATTAGAAAGAGATACAGGTTTAGGAATAGTTTTCTTTTGTTATACATGAAGTCTTTTCAAGTATCAGCAACTGAATAGGATCTAACAATATCTACCTATTTGCCTACTAAATTTTATGTTGGAAGAGGAATGATTTTGAAATATATTTCTTCTTAAACAGATTATTTGTTTGTTTTACTTTTCTTGTGTATTTTTTACTTTTATCACTTTGTTTTATTTTAATGAAAGTTTACAGAGACTGGATTTCTACTCATTCATTATTACACACTTCCCTCCCTGTCCATACCTCCAGCCCAGTGTGCTTTTCTCTTTGAAAAGAAAAAAACAATTCTTTCATTGTTATAAGATACACTTCCCCCGCCACCTAGTCCACATCACTATGAAGATTTCATTCTGGACTCTTTTCATAACAGTAATACCTAATGATATATTCCTCCTAAACAGTTCTATGCCTCCTTTATTTCAATGCAGTATACATTATTTATCCCTTCTTAGTTTCTCCCCAACCTTGATGTCAGTCCCAATTTATAACAGTGCGATTATGCAGTATTTGTCATATTGTTACAGAGATATTTCACTCAGTATAATGTTCTCCAGGTTCACCCATTTTGTATAATATTTCATGAGATCCTGGTTTTTCTTTTTTTTTTTTT
>NW_006402158.1:5643-6300 GCF_000299155.1 Elephantulus edwardii
TGCCAACACCATTTGTTAAAAAGACTATCATTTCCTCACTTAACTGATGTCATCTCCTTGTCAAAAATCAGTTGACCATAAGTAGACAGGCTGATTTCTGGGTTCTCAATTCTATTCCACTGATCTATATGTCTGTTATTGTACTACCTTGAAAAACCACCTTGAGTACCACACTGTATTGACCACCATGGCAGTGTAATAGGATTGGAAATCAGGGAGTGAGATGCCTCCTACCTTATTTCTCTTTTTAAGGAGTGATTTAATTATTTGAGGACATTTTCCTTTCCAAATGAAATGGGAGAGTGCCTTTTCCATTTTGTTGAAGAATGGAATTGGTATTTGTATTGAGATTACATTGAACATGTAAATGGCCTTTGGTGGTCATTTTCACAATATTGAGTCTTCCTATCCATGAGTAAGGTATATCCTTCCATTTCTCAAGGTCTCTTTTTGTTTTTGTAGTAATGTTTTGTAATTTTCTTTGAATAGATCCTTTGTGCTTCAGCTTAGATTTACTCCCAAATACTTAATCTTGTGATTAGCTATTGTGATGGATGTTGTTATTCTTAGCTCCAGTTTTACGTGCTCTTTGTCACTATAGAGAAACCCAATTGGGTTTTGTATGTTGATCTTGTATCCTGCCATTTTGCTGAATTG
>NW_006402159.1:0-1063 GCF_000299155.1 Elephantulus edwardii
CAGGGGAGGAGAGGAGAGGAGGAGGGGAGGGGAGAAGGGGGAGGGGGAGTGGAAGAGAGAGGAGAGAGAGAGTGTTTAGTTGTTGTTAGGTGCCACTGAGTAGTTTAGGCCTCATAATGACCCTGTGAAGAACAGATCAAAACCTTGTCCTATGCTGAGCCATCCTTATTACTTCCAGCATGGTTGAGTCACTGTGTAAACTCATCTCATTGAGTAATTTCCTTTCCTTTACTGACTTTCAGCTTTTCCCAGCATGATAGTATATGTTTTCCAAAGACAAGCCCCCCTCCTGCCCTAAGTGTGTTAAGTGGGTTTTCACCTTTCTTGCCTCTAAAAAGCACCCAGATGCACTTTCTCCCAGAGAAATTTTTCCTTTTCTTTTTGTAACCCTTGGAATACCCATTACTCCTCCCGGACAACACAATTCAAAGGAATCAATCCTTTGGTACTTTTTAGTCATCATCCAAATGTCCATGCATATGTAGCAATTGCAATTACTATTGCTTGAGACAAAGGCACCTTAATCTTTAATCTAACCTCCTTGCTTTGTGCATGTGTGTAATATATAATTATGTATGTGTTTCTAATGAAATCTATAAATGGTCCAAATGGCTGCTAACAGAAAGCTTGGAGGTTGGAATCCTCTCTAGAATAGCTCAGGAAAAAGCTTTGGAGGGCTACTTTCAGAAAGATCAACCCTTGCAAGCCCTCTGCAACAATTTCACTCTGATAAGGAAGGGATCACCATGAATTAGAGGCAACTCAGTAGTAACTGGTGTTTTTGCTTTTACAATTCTCATACATGCATCCCTGTGTTTATCTCAGTGTATATCAGTGTCTACCCACCTGTCGACCTATAGACTCTTGTGCGATGTACCACTACTGACTCACAGGCATTGCTCAGAGAGCTGCCACACTTGGAAGTTCAGAGATAACTGTCCACACAATATTTGTCACTTCTCCTACTGGTGATGGCAGGCACTTTTGAGGATGTACATTTCACTTGATGGAATTTATTGTTGTTGTTGTTGTTATGTGCCGTCGAGTCGCCTGCGACTCATAG
>NW_006402159.1:3664-4181 GCF_000299155.1 Elephantulus edwardii
AATTTCAAAGGTCACGGATGTACCAAACAATGTATTTTCTCATTTTACCAAGCTCCAAGTGTCGTTTCGATGTTCTGCTTGGGCTGATGGACTAAATGAAGAGAGACTCAGATCTCAGAGAGCTGAGCAGTGTCACTGAATAACTCAGATTTCAAGATGCTGGCAGCTGGCAGATTTCCCCGGAACAGCTTTCTCTGTGTTCAGTAGAAAGGTGGGGGAAATAAGAACAACAATTTCCAGCTTATGGGTTTCCTGAAGAGCTGGTCACAATGGTTGCTTCGTGGGGCGAAAGGTTGTGAGGGGTCTCCAGAGAGTTCCAAGTGGAACCCAAGGTTTACCTTGTTGCTCAGCCCTCTTTCTGTAACTAGAGCTGACTGGTTTAATCATGTGGTGGGAGTAACCAAGAATCATCTGAGCACAAAGCCACCAAAATGAGAAATTATAGAGCTCATTTAATGGACAGATGAGGTACATGGAAGCAGTACATTGCAGAGGAGATTACCCATCTTTCTCCTAC
>NW_006402159.1:4991-6140 GCF_000299155.1 Elephantulus edwardii
CCTCCGGAAACCCTATGAACCTGGAGAGAGGATGAAAGGCACCCAAGTGTTGAGGACTCTCCTTCATAGGGTCGCTATGAGTTGTCTGTGACTCGACAGCACTTAACAACAACATACAGAACAGATCATTTGGGAGGCAGACTTTATGAGGAGGAATGTGGCATCAGGATTGGAGTGAGACTCATCAACAAACCTGTATTATGTATATGATATAACCTTGATTGTTGAAAATGAGGAGAACCTGAAGTTTTTGCTGCAGAAGTTCAAGGACCATAGTCTTCAGCATGGATTGAAGCTCATTATCAGGAAAATAAAAATTCTCACCATTGGGTCAATTGGGAGCACCATGATAGATGGAGAAGAGATTGTAGTTTGTAACAATTTCAGCTTACTTGGTTTCATTATCAACACTCTTGGCACCAGCAGTCAGGAAATCAAAAGACAAACTTCATTAAGAAAATCTGCTATCAGAGATCTCTCTTTAGTACTGAGAAGCAGTGATGTCAGTCTAGAGACTAAGGTGCGCCTTATTCAGTCTGTGATCTTCCCAGTTATTTACTATGCAACAGAAAGCTGGACAATGGCTAAATATGATGGTAAAAGAATCAATGCTTCTGAATTGTGGTGCTGGAGAAAAGTATTTAACACACTATGAGAACAAGTGGGTTTATCCTGGAGAGGGTGAAACTAGATTGGTCCTTGGAGGCAAGGATTTTGAGGCTCTGTCTGACACACTTTGAGCCTGTTGTCAAGAGGGACCAGTCTTTGGAGAAAGACATTATCCTTGAAAGAATGGAGGGACAGTGCAGGAGAGAAAGACCCCAGATGAGATGGATTGACATAGTAAGTGGGGTACTGGGCGTAGATGTGTCAGAAACAGTAAGACTGGCTCAGGCTATGTCAGGGTTCAGAGGCACTGTACATAGGGTTGCTATGAGTCATGATAGACTCGACAGCACATAACAACAACACACACACACACACTCAGTCCATATCTTTGCTTTGATCCCAAATTTATGTCCTTGTCTCCACTGCTAAACTTCCCATGGGTTCTGTTTAGAAACCATGACATCTTCTCTCACTACTCTAAAGGGCCCCTTTGGCAGTAGGAAACACATAGACTATTATGGAGATTGATTTTGGAATTTA
>NW_006402160.1:0-6163 GCF_000299155.1 Elephantulus edwardii
TACTCACAATGTTGTACTTCAAGATGGACCTAGAAATTTCTTTTTTGACTATGAAAGCAACTCCATTTTTCCTCACCTTTTCATCTCCAGAATAATATATGATCATCTGACTCATAATGCCCCATGCCAGTCCATCTCATCTCTCCAATGCCTAGTATATCAATATTTATGCGTTCCATTTCTTTCTTAACAGTTTCTAATTTTCCTACATTCATGGTGCTCACATTCCGTGTTCCAATTACTAGTGTCTGCTTACAACTGTTCCTCTTCCTTTGTATTTCCATGCTTGACAGTTCTACCTAGGTTGCCCTTTCCGTTCATCTACGTGTGTTGTGTAACTGATGAAAAAATAAAATTTTGTTAAATCTTGCAAAACAAAGAAGAAAATGAATGTACTGTTGTCACGTTCAAAATTAGAAAACATAATCAAAAGAAATGTAATTAAGGCATTGAATAGTGAATAGAAATAATGATGTCAATAAGACAGATTTTGTGACGGACGTTGTTTCAAATGAAGAGGCAAGCTTTGGAGTCATGCCATTAATTGTGTTCTTATCTTAACTCTGCCAGTCACCAGGCCATTCAATATATATATTTATACTTGCTGTGCCTCAGTTTCTTGAGCTGTAAAGTATATAACCATTTGAGATTTAAGTGAGTTAAGACATAAAAATTTCTAAGTGGAATAATGTTTTTTAAAATTTTATATTAGTTTGCTAAGAAAATTCATATACATTGTGTTTCATACTATTCTTGATTCACATTGTGTTTGATACAATCAGTCCCATGCATAATGTTTCATAATACTAATCACCATTGGACTTTGCTCATCATTATCCTGTCTTTACAGGCCCGTGATGGAACCTTCCCATTTTCTACACCTTCTCTTTCCACCCACCAAATTGTGCAATCCTTTGGCTTCGCTCGTACCCATCCTCGTAGCTCTTTTTCCGCCCCTTCCCTCCTTTGGTCCCCATGTATGTTTTACTAGTTATCCTTCTGTTTTTGCAATAATGGTCTTATGCAGAATTTGTCTTTATGACATTGAGTTAGTTCTCTCAGCATAATACTCTCTAGTCTTTCCTAAGTTATGTAGAATTTTTCAGAATTGTTGCTCCTGAGTGTTGCATAGTATTTCAGTGTATGAATGTACCACAGATTATTAAGCCATTCAATTGTGGTTGGACACTTGGGTGTTTATGTGTTCTTGTGATGGTGAATAACGTAGTTATGAACATTAGTGTACAAATCTCTGTTTTTGTCTCAGTTCTTATTTCCTTAGGGTATGTTTCTAGTTTTGGAATAGTTGGGTCATAGGAAGTTTGTATGTTCAACTTTTTGAGGAAAACACCACACTGCCTTTCAGGGTGTTTGTATCATTTTACAATCCCACCAACAGTGTATGATCTCCACATTCTCTCCTATATTTATTGCTTGCTGCCACTGCTGTTGGGATGAGGTAGTATCTCATTGTGGTTTTGATTTGTATCTCTCTTATTGCCAGTAATTTTGAGCATTTTTTTCATGTGTCTGTTAGCAATCTGAATTTCTTCCTCTGTGAAAAATCTTTCCATATCTTTTGTCCATTTCATAATTGGGTTATTAGTCTTACTCTTCTGAAGGTCCAGGAGTATTCTGTAAACTTCTGTGATGAGACCTTTGTCTGAGATGATATTGCCAAATCCTTTTCCAAGTCGGTAATTTTTCTTTTCACTCTGTTAGAAAAAGTTTTTGATGAGCACAGAGATTTCATTTTTAGAAGGTCTCATTCATCAATTTTAGCCTCTCCATATTGTGCATTTCTGGCTGTATTTGTCCCAGTTTGTCTCTTATGAAAGTTATGATTTTGGGCTTTCCTCTCAGGTCTCTAACCCACCTTGAGGTGCTTTTTGTGTATGGTGTAAGATGAGGATATTGTTTAAGCTTTCTGCAGATAGCAGTCCAGTTTTGCCAGCACCATTTATTGAAGAGGTTGTCATTTCCCCGTTTGATAGGTTTTAGTTCCTTGTCGATATCAGTTGGCTATCTAGGTTGTATATTCGTGGTCTGTCTGTTTGCTGTACAGAGGTAGGTAACACGTGGTTGCTGTGAAGCTGAACACTGACACTGATGTGTCAGATGTGATAATGGTTACCCATGGTGGACAGTGTTTGGTGGAGCTTCCCAATTAAAACAAGCTTGGAAGCAGGAGTGACATCCACTTCCGAAATAGCTTGCCTCCAGAAAGCCTGTGAACCTGGAGAAAGGATGGAAGTTATACAAGTGTCCAGGTTTTTCGTTCATAGGGTCACTTTGAGTTGCCTACGACTCGATGGGACTTAAAAAAACAACATAGATAGATAGGTCCATTTCTGGGTTCTTGAGTCTGTTCCATTGGTCTATGTGCCTGTCATTATACCAGTATTATGCTATTTTGGTTACTATCACTGTGTGTATGTGTTGGGTAGGTTTTTGTTGGAGGTGTTATTTTTTTTAAAAATTTTTCCACATAAACATAGATTTATTTGAGTTTCTTACCTACTATCAAGCAAACTTTTCCCCCTACTAGTTTATTTACAAAATTCAAATACAAATTTTAACAAATTGTTTCAATTACTCTCACCCCTCACCCATTTAATTGTACAGCCCAATGAATAATACTGCATTCCTCCTGCACATCCCTATCCCTCTGCTTCCAGCCTCTCCCACTCCTCCTGGATCCTTATAGTCATTCTACAATAGTGGTTTTTATACAATATTTATCCTTGTGGGACTGAGGTTCACTCAGCATAGTACTCTCCAGTCCAGTCCCTCCTCTGTAGGTATTGAGGTCAGGGAGTGCTATGCCTCCCTCTTCATTTTGGTTTTTCAGAAATGCTTTGCTTATTTGGAATCTCTTTTCTCTCCAAGTAAACTTGAAAATTTCCCTTTCAAACTCCTTGAAAAATGAATTTAGAATCTGTATTTAGATTATGTTGAACATATAGATTGCTTTTGGTAGGATTGTCATTTTCACAATATTGAGTCTTCCTATCCCATCCATGAACAGAGAACATTTTTCCATTTATTTAGGTCTTTCATTGTGTTTTGCCAAATGGTGTATAGTTTTCTTTATATAGGTCTTTTTTGTCTCTATTTCTACTTAATAAAGTAGCAGTCTAACTGCAAATGGTATTGCTTTCTTGGTTTCCTTCTCTGAGTAAATTTTTGTAAATTTTATTGCTATTGTAAATGTTATTACAGGAGTGGCATCCATTTCCTGAGCAACATTGCCTCTGGAAACTGATAAATGACAATAGGTATAGAAAGGCTTTAGGCCTTTTGTTCATAGCATCGCTATGAGTCATGCTCAACTCAACAGCAATCAACAACAACAATAATAAATGCTTTCTTGATTTCTTTCTCTGAGTTCTCTTTGTTACTGTAGAGGAATCCCACTAATTTTTGGAGATTGCTCTTGTATCCTGCCACCCTACTAAATTGGTCCACTGGCTCTACTAGTTTTTTAGTTGAATGTAAAGCAGTTAGATTCTGGTGGGTAAGTTCTCTTGTTTTAGTTGAAAGTCTGGTGTAAACTGGATGTTTTTTTATTTTGTTCACAATTGTGTGTCAGCTGATTTGATTTACTGGTTTTAGCTAACAATCTGCTTTGGGCTTGAAGCCTCTTGTTTAAGTCAATCAGGACCTGGTGGGTGGACCTTTATATTTTAAAGTCGATTGGGTCCTCTGGCCTGTGGCCCTCGGGCCTGAGGTTAATTGTGTTTGTGAGAAACATATTTCTAAGTGGTACAGCTCTAGTCTCTCAGTTTGCTGTACAGAGGTCACTTGGGGTTGCTGTGATGCAGAACACAGTGCCATTGGTCATTGTTTCACATGCCATAATGGTTAGCCATGATGGACAGTGTTTGATGGAGCTCTCCAATTAAGACAGGCTTGGAAGCAAGACTGGCATCCACTTAAGCAACATGCCTTTGGAAACTCTATGAACATTAGAGAAATGATGATAGTTACAGAACATGGTTCAGATCCTTTGTTCATAGGGTGGTTATGAATTGTGTTCGACTTGATGACACTTAACAACAACCTTGAGGTTTTCTGTGTACACTATCATCTGCATATAACAACAGTTTTAACTATCTCTTTGCTGATCTGGATGGCTTTTCTTTCCTTCTCTTGTCATATCGCTCTAGCAAGTACTTCTAATACAATATTGAGTAAAAGTGGGCGACCTTGTCTGGTCCCTGTTTGCAAAGAAAATACTTTCAGTCTTTCTCCGTTAAGAATGATATTGGCTTTTGGTTTTGAATATATACTTTTCACTATGTTGAGGAAATTCCCTTCTATTCCTGTTTGCTGAGTATCTTAAAAGGGGTGTTGGATTTTGTAAATGCCTTTTCTGCATCAGTTTGTAGGATTATATTTTTCTTGCTGTTTGCTTTGTTAATGTGACACATTACGTTGATTGTTTTTCCTGTGTTGAATCATCCTTGCATACTTGTTATGAATCCTACTTGGTCATGAAGAATTATTTTTGATGTACTTTTGCATTCTATTTAATGAGAGATATTGGTCTTCTGTTTTCTTTTTCGGTAGTATCATTGCCTGGTTTTGGTATTAGGGTTATGCTTGTTTCATAGAATATCTGTGGGAGGGTTCCTTCTTTATCTATTTTTTTTTCTCAATAATTTAAGTAGAATTGGTGGTAAATCTTAACTTACTGTTTGGTAGAATTCAACCATCTGGTCCAGGACTTTATTTTTTTTTTTTTGTAGGGGAATCTTTATGACCTTCTCAGTTTCTTCTTTTGCAATGAATCTGTTCAAGTGTTCTGCATCGCTCTGTGTCAATCTGGGTAGCACATGTGTTTCAAGGAATTTGTCCATTTCCTCTAGGATTTCAACTTTATCAGAGTCTAACTTTTAATAGTATTCTAATATTTGTTGTTGTTGTTTATTACTGATGAGTCGAGCATGACTCATAGCGACCCCATGAACCTTTCTATAACTGTCTTTGTTCATAGTTTCCTGAGGCACGCTGTTTAGGAAGTGGATGCCACTCCTTCTTCCAAACCTGTCTTAAACTGGGAGCTCCAGCAAACACTGTCCACCATGGGAAACTGTTACAGCATTTGCCACCCTAGTGGCATAAGGTTCAGCATTACAGCAAACTCAGGTTACTTCAGTACAGCAAATTGCCAGAAGAGTGCTGTACCACTTAGAAGAATGTTCCTCCAAAATATAGTAACAACTGACTTTTAAATACAAAGGCTCTCTACGAAGTCTTGTTGACTTTAAATAAGAAGCTTAAATAAACAACCAATATGATGTTGTTGTTATGTGTCATCAAGTCGCCTACAACCTTTAGTGACCCTATGCATAGCAGCTCTGAACCTTTTCCTATCCTGAGTGAGCCTAATTTTGACATACCAACCTCCATTGCCCCAGTTACTATATCAGTCCTGGGTCTTCCTCTGCTGTGCTGTCTCTACACCCTTCTGAGAATGATATCCTTCTCCAAGGATGGATTTCTCCTGCCTGTGTGCCTAAAGTATATGAGACAAAACTTCAGAATCCTAGCCTCCAAGGAGAGACTGGGTTTCGACCTCTCCAAGACAGACCTTTCTGTTTTTTTGGCAGTCCATGGTGTGTTCGTGACTCTTTTCCAGCACCACAACTCAAAGGCATCAATTCTAGTTCTGTCATCCTTAGTCATTGTGCAGCTCTCTAAAGCATAATAAGTTATTGTGAAGACCATGGCCTGGATTAGGTGCACCTTAGTCTCTAGACTGACATTGTCAGCACTCTGGAGAAGTCCCTGACAGCAGATTTTCTCAATGAGATTTTTCTTTTGATTTCCCCACTGCTAGCATAGAGAAGCCAAAGCACAAGGAAGAATTCAAGATACTAAAGAGCTGAGCAGAAGATTCCAAAAGGCAGCACGGAATGACAGAGCAAAATATTACAATGAAATGTGCGAGGAGCTAGAGTTGGAAAGTCAAAAGGGTCGAACTCGTTCAGCATTTCTTAAGCCCAAGGAACTGAAGAACAAATTCAAACCTAGAGTTGTTATAATCAAGGATGCTTTTGGCAGAATATTAAATGATCCAGGAAGTATTAAAAGAAGATGGAAGGAATATACTGAGTCATTGTATCAAAAGGAATTGACAGATACAGAAGAATTTAAT
>NW_006402161.1:0-2008 GCF_000299155.1 Elephantulus edwardii
ATTCCCATTCTTCTCAGAGTCAGCCACAGTTTGTTATGATCCACACAGTCACACGCCTTTGCATAATCAATGAAACACAGATAGACATTCTTCTGGTATTCTCTGCTTTCAGCTAAGGTCCATCTAACATCAGCTCGAAGTACACAATGGAGTAGTTGAGTATTTATTCTGAAAGGGACATTTAACACTAACCAGCAGAATAATTTCATAATTTGTGCATGCTATCAGGAGGGACCATGATTTGGATCATACTTGGAAAACTAGTGAATCAGCAGAGGAGAGGAAGACAAGATGGACTGAAACCGTGACAGCAGAAATAATGAGGATGACACATGATCAGATAGGGTTTTGCTCTTTTGTGCCAGAGGTCACTATGAATTAGTCAGTTGATGGTACCTAACAATAATGACAGTAAAAGCTTTCCATTTTATGTGTTTTAAAAAAGAAAGTTGCTCAAAAATTTGTTACAAAGTTAATAACAAAAATGGTCTAAAGCTCAGGCTTCCAGTGAGATAGATAGCTATATATAGAGTACATGCTATGCTATCTCTCTCTTTATATACATAATTTCACATATTTATTAATGTTTTTAAAGTCTTACTTAAAAAAAATTATTTTATTATTTTGTGTGTGTGTACGTGTACCGTCAAATCAGATCTGACTGGTACAGGAGGATATTGCGCCTCCTTCTCTGGCAGAGCGTCTGGTGGATTCGAACCGTGTTCCTCTGGGACTGCAGTTCAGTTACAAGTGAATAGTTTTGACAAACAGAATTTTGTTTTCTCCTAGTCTAGGAAGGTAGAGGTGTAGGTGACGGTGGCAACAGGCATAAGTATGTCAGAGAAGATACAGATGGCGCAGGAAGGACAGAATTCAGATCTGTTTTTCATATGGACAACATGAGTTGTACTTGACTCTGTGGCATGTAACAATGATTGGCTCCTGAGAAAGGTCCTTCTCTCTTCTGATCCTCTGCTCTTGGGTGACCTTCATGTGGCTTGGTGCCCGTCCGTTCCCATTTTTGCTTCTCCCTTGCTTTTAAATATCTTTAATTCTTTAAAATATTTTTATTGATTTTCATATAACAATATCTTTACAGTGTTTCATTTTTAAAAGTAAGTCATTTCATTATGCATGTGAATATATTGCTGTTTTTAAGTTACTTTAATAGCTTGAATGAGATCAAATCAATATATTCTCTACATTAATTCCATTGAAGATTTTAAGAGCTTCATACTAGGTTTCGATCTGTTGTACACAGAGTTGCCATGAATTTCAGAAACATCTCAGGAACAGGTTTGAGGCCTTGAACAATAATGAGCGAAGACCTAATGAGTTGTGGGAGGATGTCAAACGTATCATCCAGGAAGAGTGCAAATAGTCATTACAAAGACAGAAGAGAAAAAAAAGACCAAAATGGATGTCTGAAGAAACACTCAATATTGCACTGGAGTGCAGAGAAGCCAAAGCACAAGAAAGATTTCAAGATACTGAAGAGCTGAACAGAAGATTCCAAAAAGCAGCATGGTGACAAAGCAAAATATTACAATGAAATGTGCAAGGAGCTGGAGTCGGAAAAAGAAAAGGGCCAACCTCGTTCAGCCTTTCGTAAGCTCAAGGAACTGAAGAACAAATTCAAACCTCGAGTTGCTATAATCAAGGATGTGTTAGGCAGAATGTTAAATGATCCAGGAAGTATTAAAAGAAGATGAAAGGATATACTGAGTCACTGTATCGAAAGGAATTAGCAGACACAAAAGAATTTCATGAAATAACATATGAGCAACCGCTTGGCCAACTGACTGGAAGAGATCGATATTTGTTCCTATTCCAAAGAAAGGGGACCCAACAGAATGTGGAAACTACAGAATAATCTCACTGATTTCACATGCAAGCAAGATTTTACTGAAGATTATCCAAAAACGACTGCAACAGCACATCAACAGAGAACTACCAGAAGTCCAGGCTGGGTTTAGAAGGGGTCGTGGTACTAGAGATATTGTAGCTG
>NW_006402161.1:3005-3558 GCF_000299155.1 Elephantulus edwardii
GTGATGAAGGAAGAAGTTCAAGCTGCTTGAAGGAAATAGAGAAAAACAAGGCCCCAGGAATAGATGCTATACCAATTGAGGTATTTCCGTTAACAGATGCTGCCCTGGATGTGCTCACCAAGTTGTGCCAAGAAATCTGGAAAACAACCATTTGGCCACCTGACTGGAAGAGATCTACATTTGTTCCCATTCCAAAGAAGGGTGACCCCAAAGAGTGGGGAAACTACAGAAAAATCTCATTGAGTTCACATGCAAGCAAGATTTTACTGAAGTCTATCCAAAAATGACTGGCATAGCACATCAGTGGAGAACTGCCAGAAGTCCAGGCTGGGTTTAGAAGGGGTCATGGTACTAGGGATATTGTAGCTGATAGATGGATCCTAGCTGAAAGCAGGGAATTCCAGAGGAATGTCTATCTGTGTTTCATTGATTATGCAAAGATGTCTGACTGTGTGGATCATAACAAACTGTGGATGACTCTGAGAAGAATGGGAATCCCAGAACACTTGACTATGCTAATGCGAAACCTATACTTGGACCAAGAGGCAGTCAT
>NW_006402161.1:3917-5209 GCF_000299155.1 Elephantulus edwardii
TAGGGAGGATAGAAGGAGAATTTTTGGCTTTGATCTGTGGTGCTGGAGAAGAGTATTGAATATACCATGCACTGCCAAGAAAACAGATTCATCCTGGAAAGGGTGAAACCAGGCTTGGAATTCTGGGGCTTCATCTGACATACTTTGGACATGTAAGAAGGACAGGTCCTTGGAGAGGGACATCATACTTGGGAGGGTGGAGGGACGGCGTAGGAGGGCAAGACTCTCGATGAGGTGGATTGATTCAGTGACTGGGGTAATCCGGAAGGGTGTGTCAGAGGCAATGCGATTGGCACAGGATAGAGCAGGGTTTAGGGCTGTTGTCCATAGGGTCGCTATGAGTCACAAATGACTCAACGGCACATAACAACAACAACAACAACAACAGTAACCCAGATAAATATGAAATCAGATTTTTAGTAGGTCTTTAGGTGATTTGCCTCAAAGTCAAACATGGCTTCTTGTGGCTTTGATTTAATTTTCTTTAGCTTCAGATTAAGCCTGCACCTTAGGAGTTCATGGCTGTTCCACAATCAATAACAGGCCTTCTTTTCATAGCCAGTAGTGAGCTTCTCCAACAATTTCTTTCCACAGATGAAATATGATTCCTGTGTGTCCCATCAGGTGAGGTATAGTGTTTGGTCACTGTCTGTGTTTCTTTTAGAAAAAGTATTTGCAGTGAATAAGTCCTAGATTATAAAAATTTATCATACTATCATCAGCCTCAATCCTTGTCACCAACCTCATATTTTCTGATGACTGATCCATCTTCCTTGTTCCTAACTTTTGCATCCTAGTCACCAATTATTATTATTATTTAATTATTATTATTTTGTGTGTACCATCAAATCAGATCTGACTGGTACAGGAGGAGATTGCCCCTCCTTCTTCAGCAGAGCATCTAGTGGATTCGAACCATGCACCTCTGGGATTGCAGTGCAGCTTCTTGCCACTAGGCCACCAGAGCTCGCTGACACATCTCTTTTTTAAAAAAAATTTATTAATTTTAGTGAACATTTACAGAGATTTTGGATTTCCATTTATTCATTGTTGCACTTTTTTCCCTGCCCCCCACCCCCGGTTTGCTCTTCTCTTTGAAATGTAAAAGAAAAATTCCTTCATTGGTATATAATCCTTCCGCCCCCCACCCTGAGTACACTCAACTAGGCAACCTTCATTCTGGACTCTTGTCATAACCATAATACCCTATCCTATATCTTAAGGAAGGCCTGGACGTACACTTTGGGAATTGGATGCAAACTCCAGCAATGCAAACTCTAAGGAGTGAAGTT
>NW_006402162.1:0-6155 GCF_000299155.1 Elephantulus edwardii
TTTATAACATCCACCTGGCTGTCAACTTTCTGATTTCACTGCTAAAGAAGAATTGGCTGAATGTTCGGGTTTTGTACATCAAGAGCACCGTGGGCAAGCCCCAGCGTCTGTACTAAGACACAGCTCAATAAATCTTCCTGTTAATACCAAAGGTAAAATTAAAGGGGAAAAACGAAAAGAAGAAACAAAAGAAAGGAAGGGAAAGGAGGGGGAGGGGAGGAGAGGGAGGGAGGGAGAGAGAGAAAGAAAGATAGAGAGAGAGAGAGAGAGAGAGAGAGAGAGAAAGAAAGAAAGAAAAGATGCAGCCAGAGCGCTCCTTAGAGGCAAGAATGGCAAAGCTTCATCTCACGTACTTTGGGCATGTTGCTAAGAGAAACCATTCCTTGCAAAAGAACATCATTCTTGGAAAGGTGGAGAGCTGGCAAAAAGAGGAAGATCCTCAACCAGATGGAGTAAGTATAGTGCCTATGACAATGGACTAAATAAAGCATGCCACAGATTATAAGGATGGCATAGGATAGGACAGGGTTCAGATCTGTTGTCCATAGGGTCATTGTGAGTCATACTCAAATTGATGGCACCTAAAAATAGTCTGAAGAATAGAAAGGGGAAAAAATGAGTTAAAGAAAAATGACTGGAGACTCAAAGACCTGTGGGGAATTGCTAAGCTCATTAGTATAGTCACCCTGAGAATCCTGAAGATAGGAGAATGAAGAGTATAAAAAGCATACCTGAAGAAATAACTGCTGAAAATTTGCCTAATATAATGGAAAACGTGAATGTGTCCAATCAAGGATCTCAATATACTCAGGATAAAATCAACGTAATTCTAAGACACAGCATCATCCAAATGCTAAAAGCCAGTGAGTGATAAACCATCTTGGAAGTATGAAACTTAGTTGCCTCAACATATTTTTTGTATTTAAAAATTTAAAAATGCATACTTTAGGACTATCTTGGCCATTCTCTTTTCAAACAGCCAAACAAAAGCATTAGTGTTTCATTTGTATATAAATTAATAATTACATAAAACATGTACATATTTCTATATTTATCATAAATATTTTTATGAGCTTACAGAAAACCTGACTATGGGTTTGTATTTTGAACCCATAATAAGAATATTGCAAATAAAGTATCTCTTGAGGAAAGAAAAGAGCTGTGAACAGTAAAATAATGAAAATATAAAGACCATGACATAAATATCTCAACAATCAACTCACACTTATCCTGTTTGATTGGGAAACGGGATCATTTTTAATTGGTCAAACTGAGCCACTTAAAGTTATCAGTTCTTTCTATTTTACATAAATTGTCACTTTCCAAAGAATCAAGATATAATAATTATATGGAAAACATAAAAATAGAAAATCTTCTCTACTCCAGATGACCAATTTTTTCCCCAGTAACTGAATCTCATTTAAAGCTTTAGTGTCTCAATGGAGAACATGATTCTTTTTTTGTAATTCAGTTCTAAAGATGCAGACAGTTTCAAAAGCTTTGGCTGAAGGCCTGACCCACCCTTGGAAGTTGATTTTTAAAAATCAATTCCTGGTGTTAGCTTGACTATTCTTCCTCACCAAAGTAAGGAGAGGGGGATGCCAAAGAAATCTGCTTATTTGACCTTTCTCCAATTTTAGACTTCAGATGCATAAACAATTGCACTTGACTATAATTAAGTACCTTGAATGGTACAGAATGCTTGCAGGCCACTAGGTCACCGTTTAGCGTGCTTTTGTGTGTAAGGATTTCTTCTAGGGACATGAAAAAGCTCGTACCGGTTCCTACACTATTTCCGTAAAGCTAGTGAGACTTTGATGTAGCAGGAACATCTGCCTCAAAAGGTGGAAAAGGTCTGTGAAGTCTATAGGAGAAAATACAATAAAGACCTAAACTTTTATTTTTATTGAATCTAAGTCTACTGGAGATAAGAAGAATATAAACCTGTTCGGAAGAGACTTTAGAAAGTTTATGAGATGTTGAAGAGGGCAGAGGCCACGTCTTTAAACCCTCTTTAATAAGATTGCTTCTGAGCTGTGTCAATCTAGAGAGCAATAGCTTCCCTAAATGCCTGTGAGGCAGGTGATAATGCATGGTTAAGTAACTAAAACCCACTGCTTATAAGTTGGTTTCAACTCATAAAAACCGTAAAGGACAGAGTAAAACTATCTAAAGGAATTCTAAAGCTTTCAGTCTGTACAGAAGCAGACTGCCACCTCTTTCTCCCACAGGGTAGCTGTTAGGTTTGAACTACTATCCTTTTGGTTTAGTAATCCAGTGCTTAGCCTACAATGCCATTAGGACTTCTTGGTCAGTTAACTATCAGGGTAAAGAATACTCTGTTCATGGACAAGGCGTTGAACTGCAGATACAATGCTGAACATAAACATGCTTATGGCACTTACACATAATTCACTCTCTCATGTGTTGCCATAGGTGTTGTTTGTGGTGTCGAGTCAGAACCAAGCCATAACTGACCCTCCAGCAAGTTTTCAGAGGCAATAAATTGCACGGGTAGAGATCACCCATCTTTCTCCTATGGAGCAGTTCGAGGATTTGAACCACGTGGCTTTGGGTTAGTAGTAAAACTCTTTATCACTACCTGACCCTCCACTGGACTATAAGTCACCCAGGAGATTGCCCATGTATCTCCCTTAGCATTTCTGGTAGATTTTAACGATCAGGGAGGTGCAGCCTTTGGATGAGCAGCACAACTTCCTGTGGAGAATTTATTATTAGATACATACTCATGTTCCTGTTCCTAATTTATATAAACCCTCACTGAGTTTCTCCTAATGCCTTTCAGTCTACTCCGAATCCATGTTACTCTTCAACCACTGAAACTTTGAGAGAGGCAAGGATGATTATTTTCTGCACAGTCCAAGCTACAAAACAGAGAGCAAAAATTATAAACTATTACCTCTACCCCAGCCTGATTTATATCCCTAACGACCACAATGCCGTATCTTACAAAGATGTTAAGTGAAAGTGAAACAATAATATTTTTCAAATCTTTTACTTGTTCTTAAATCCAGTTTTCACAGGCCCTGATTTCAAACAAAAAAGAAATTACACTGGGCAAGCTACCATTAACTTACCATGGCTTTATTCCATTGTTTCTAACTGTATTTTATAAACTTTGAATCACAAACTTTGAATCTTTGAAACAAGAATCACACTGCCCATGGTGTCTTGGTTTATACCAGCAACTAACTCACTGCTATAGAGTTTATTTCAGCTCATAGAGTCCCTAATGGACATAACCAAAATATACCGTATGGTTTCCAAAGCTCTTTAGAGAAGCAGACTATCTCATCTTTCTCTAACACCACAGCTGATGACTTCAAGTTGCTTATTATTTGGTTAGCAATCTAACACACAGACCACTATGCCACCATGTTTACCTTTTAGTCAAATGCTCAACAAGCACATCAAAAAGTGTTGATCCACAGGGATTACTTCTTTCCCATTGCATCTTTCTAGCATCCCAGTTGTAAAGGTGTAAGCAGGGACAGTATGTGATCTGATGAGCTAAGGGATTAAGTCTTGCTATGAAATAGCTTAAGTTGTTGCTTTGAATGAACGAACCAAGCATGAAATGCTGCCTGGCTGATAGAAACAAAAGATGAGACAGTAAGAAGTTAAATAAACCCATTTCACATCCAAAGGAATATCTATGCAATACTGAACACACTGAATCTTTTTTCCCTTTCCCCGTTTTTAATGAGAACAATAAGCATCATCTCACACACTTTGAGCATGTTGTTAGGAGAAGCTACTCCTCGGAAAGGGACATCAAGCTTGGAAAGGTGGATGGTTGACAAAAGAAAAGAAGACTCTCAATGAGATGGATTGATAGAGTGTCTGTGATAGTAGATGTCAGAGATAATGAGGATGGCACAGAATAGAATAGAGTTCAGATCTGTTCTTCATAGGATTACTATGAGTCTCACTCAACTTAAAGGTACCTAACAACAATGAAAATAAATCATGAAAAGAAATGTAGCATTAACATGAAAATTCTAAGTTTATTGCTGGAGAAGTAGCAAAATTACTTCATTACTTATATTCCTCTACACCACTTTAAGATGGCCAGGCAAACATTTTGATAAAGAACCAAAGTGAACAGTCTATCCACACCAGTTTATGGGGTAGGGGGGCAATCAGGCTACCTGCAGAGAAGCGAAGATAAGCAAACAACTGCAAATCAATTACCACTTGTCAGTCTCCAACTCTCTAAGTGTTTCATAATCAATTGCCTTTGACTCAACCAGGAGATTTCTTCATTGAATGTTTGCTGAGAAGCTTAAAAATAATGCACCAAGGAAAAGGGCTCCTTCAGGCAAAGAAAAACATCTCCATGGGACAACTCTGTGAGATTACATGATGGCATGACCACTCAAAGCAAGTCAGACTATGACTGTCTTGGATGTTCGAACCTAGGTGATGATGACATTCTAAGTGAAAGAATTAGAAGTGAGAAAAGATTTCGATTACTTGATATATCCTCTACTGTTCCTTTTTTTCTTGCTTTTACTTCAGTTTGAGCAGATTCCTTTTCCAGGTGGCAGGGGTGTATAGGCGGGAGTGAGATGAGAAAGTTGAAAACTCTTCAGAATGAGCAAACTGACCTTCCTCAGATGTCCCCTGGGAATCCCAGACCAGGGAAGGTTTGGATAAAACAGATGGACAGCACTGAGAAGGACAGAAAATGGTAAATTTTCCCCCCAGTGTTTAGAGAAAATGGGTACATGGGAAAATAATCTCCATCAGTGCTAACAGAGTAATGGTTTCTGACTGCTCTTTTTCAGAGTCCTTGGTGTCTCAAAATCACTTCCATTTGCTATTGCAAATTGTTCTGCTGAGAGTAACATCAGAATATTTCCTAAAAGGTGAAGGTCAACAATAATGTCCCACATGTTTAATCTGCTGTACTTCTCCATGATTTCCAAAATTAACTGTTACTCCTTCTTTCAGTTCCCTCACTCCTGTCAACATCTTTCGGTTCGGTGGTTGTTCTTGTGATGTGCAGTGAAGTCACCTGCAACTCAAAGTGACCCTATGTACAACAGCTCTGAACCCTGCTCTATTCTGTGTCAACCTTATTGTCTCTGACACACCTACCCCCCCATTAAGAATAATAATTATTCATTATCACTGAATCAATCCGTCTCATCGATGGCCTTTCTCTCTTGCGCTGTCCCTCCACACTCCCAAGCATGATGTCCCTCTCCAAGGACAGTTCCCGCCTTGCAACATGTCCAAAATACGTCATACAGAGCTTCAGAATCCTTGCCTCCAAGGAGCAGCCTGGTTTCTCCCTTTCTAGGATAAACCTGTTTGTTCTTCTGGTAGTCCATGGTATATTCAATACTCTTCTGCAACACCACAGCTCAAAGGCATCAATTCTCCTTCTATCATCCCTAGTCATTGTCCAGCTTTCTTATAAAAAAAAATCTAGTTCAAGATGCATACCTTTGGTGCAAAAAAGAAGCCAAAACTCACAAAACTCATTGCTGTCAAGCCAGAATTGAAATACTACACAGTTGCAAGATGCCTGTAGTTATCTATTAGGATCCTGGTCCATGTTTTGAATTCTTTTCATTTCATAATCTTTACATTTTTTTCTTGCATACTTAATATAATTTTATTGACGGAGCTTTGATAGCACAGTCCAGAGGGAGTTGAGCTGCTCATCAAAGGCCCTACCTCTTCGCTGTTTCAAGTACACCAGTGGCTCCAAGGAAGAAAGAAAGGCCATCTCCTGCAGTACAATTTACACCCTCAGAGATCTGCTGGATAGTAAGCTATGAGTCATTTCAAAGTCAAAGGCAATGAGTTACATTTGAGTAACCAAAAGTTCTATTTTTTAAAAAAAGCTACCAAACAACAATTTACTAGGTTGTTTTGAATTGAGATTTTAATGAAAGTTTATAAAGGACATGGATTTCTATTCATTCATTGTTGCACATTTTCCTCCTTGCACCCCCTCAAGTTCGATTTTTTTTTAAAAGTTCTTTCATTATTATACAGTGTCACACACAAACACACACACACACACACACACACGCAAATAATTTACTATGCAGCTCTTATTCTGGACTCTTGTCATGTCAATAATACTTAATCATATATTCCTTTTACACAGTTCTCTC
>NW_006402163.1:0-6096 GCF_000299155.1 Elephantulus edwardii
GAATCCTACTGCACAGCCGTGGTGGTCAAGACAGCATGGCACTGGTGCAGTGATAGACACAGAGGTCAGTGGAATAGAACTGAGAAGGTAGAAATCAGCTCACCTACCAATGGTCAACTTATTTTTTACAAGAAGATGAAGTCAGTTAGGTGGGGAAATGAAAACCTCTCTAACAAATGATCTTGGCAAAATTGGAAAACTATCTGTAGAAAACTTAAACAAGACCATATTCTAAAACCAACTCAAAGTGGATCAAGGACCTAGGAGTTAAACCAAGGACTATAAACTTCATCAGGGAAAAGCTTGGAAGAACTCTACAAGCCCTTATCCACAATACCAACAGTCTTCAAAGCATCTTGAAAAACCTACAACCAGGAGAGAATAAAATAGATAAATGGGACCTTCTAAGAATCAAATCACTACGCACATCAAAAAACTTCCCCCAAAAGATAAAAAAGAAACCCACAGACTAGAAAAAAATATTTGGTAATGGCATGTCTGATAAGGGACTTCTATCTAGATTTTATAGAGTACTCCAGACCTTAATAAGATATAGGTAAACAACCCTATCACAAAATAGGCACAGGATATAAGTAGACACTTTACCAAATAAGACATTCAGATGGCAAACAAACACATGAAGAAACATTAAAAATCCCTAGCTGTCAGAAAGGTGCAAATCAAAACAATTATGAGATATCATCTCACCCCAGTAATAGTATCAAAGTTCAACAGAGCAGCAAACAAGGCTGTGGGGAGATTGGAACCCTTATTCTCTGTTGATGGGAATGTAAAATGGTGCAAACACTATAGAAGGCAGTATGGCACTTTCTGAAAAAGTTGGAAATAGAAATACCATTTGACCAGCAATTCCACTTCTGGGGCTATACATTAAAGAAACGAGAGCTGCCACCCAAACAGATATATGCACATTCATGTTTATTGCTGCATTATTAACAACAGCAAAGAGATGGAAGGAATCCAAATGCCCATCAACAAATGAATGGATCAAAAAAATTACAGTATGTTCACACAATGAAATACTACACAGCACTGAAAAGTAAGACATTTATACAATATTATACAATATTATAAAATATTGGCCCTGGAGGACGTTATGCTGAGTGAAATATCTAGGTCACAAAAGGTCAAATACTGCATAATGCTCCTGTTATAAAAACAGAACTGGCTTGGTGCTTGGGGTAAAACTAAGAAAAGAGAGGATAAATGATGGACACTGCATTGGAAGAGATAAAGGAAAGAATTGTTTAAAAGGGAGAGGGGGAACAGAGAGGTGGGGATGGGCAGGGGGTAATCGTGGGGTTGCACATTTTGATGGGTGGAAGGCGGATGGGTTGTGGAGGTGGGGGCATCTAGTATGAGGGGCAATGTACAACAAACTTTGTAGGTAGACCATTGTAAAATCAAAAAATAAGTTAATTGCAAGAAATAAAACTCCCACAATTTATGGGAATGATTACATGAAGCACAATGTGAATAAAGGAAGGTTTGAAACACAAAGTATATGAACTTTTTATGAAAAACAATATAAAATTTAAATATATATATATAATTAGCCATTATTTTTATGACAACAGTCAAAAATAAGCAGTACATAGCAAGGTGAACAGGGGGGCAGGAGGCTGGAGGAAAGGTAGGAAATTATGCAACAATGAATGGTGATTTGTGTTGTTGTTTTTTTTTAAATGAACTGGGTAGGGTAGGGAGGAAAATGTCCAACCATGAATGAATGAAAATCCAATTTTTCTGTAAACTTTTGTTAAAATCACAATTAAAAAAAATAAAGATGACAGAAGAATTGATGTCTTTGAGCTGTGGAGTTGGAGAAGAATGCTGAACATCCCATGGACTGCCAAAGGAACAAACAAGTTAAGTCTTGGGAAAAGTGCAGCCGGATGAGGCTTTGCCTCACATACTTCAGGCATGTTGCTAGAAGAGGCTTTTCCTTGGAGAGGGACATGATGCTTAGAAAGTTAGAGATTTGGTGAAGAAGAGTAAGACCCTTGACTTGATTCCTCCCGCCCCCACCCACCACCCCATCAGTAGAGATTACCTTTGGGGAACATTTTATCTTGTCTTATCTGTATAAAGACAGGATCTACAAACTAAGTCTATTGGTAGCACATTTCAAAGAGCATGGTGCTCACTATGAATAATTCTTCTATTTCAAACTTTCCATCCTGCTATTAAATATTAAAGTACAAAACCAAACTCAAATCCACTGCTGCCAAATTTATTCCAACTCATGGTGACCTGCCATTGGGTTCCAATGCTATAAATCTCCACGGCAGGGAATTGCCCATATTTCTTCCAAGGAACAGCTAGTAGATTTGAACTACTGGCCTTTAATCCAACCTGTTAAACTCTATGCCATCAGGGCTACTTTCTGAAGCATAATAAAAACTTAACTTTTAGATGTTCTAGTAAACAAACAAAATTCACATGATGTATTATTCTATCAGTCTGCTGGGAGAAAGTGCTTCTCTGCTCTACAGGCTTGCTCTGTGTCATTATCAATTTGATGGCGGTGGGTTTGGTTTGAATGTTGAAAATTTTATCGGGTAACACATTATTTGGTAAAGGGAATGGAGAATGTCTAGTGCACCACCAACCCTTAAGAGACTTGTGAAAACGTCCCTGGGAACTAACTGAGGCTGCAGTGAGTCTAACAGTGTAATGTAATGGAAAAGTCAGTTTCATCTAAATTAGAAATCTATCTTAAGCCTGATGTGACTTTTAGCAGCTTTCAGAATACGAAGTGTTGAAGAAACCATTGTAGATGGATATCAGACTGAACAAATCCCTAAGGAGAAAATTTTGGCAAATTCAATGGGACCACATGGTACCCTGTGTAACATACTGTGAGGTCTTTTCACTGGGAAGGCATCATGAAGTGGATAAGCAATTCTCTGTCCAGGATAATTTAGTGTTTCATCCTCCTAAACCATGGGACTGAATGAAACAGGTGGTTCTGTCTCTCTTATTGGCCTGAAAAGCAATTCTCTGTGTAATAACTCAAGTTGTCTTTCTTAAATGCAAAGCTCTATGTCATCTGTCAGATTAAAACTCTCCAATAGTTCACAATTTCCCTAAGGATTCAATTCACATCCCTTAGTTGTCTCAGAAAGTTATTTAGGACTTGGGCCTTGTGAAGAAACAAGTCTGAATCCTAATTTTACATTTATTAGCTGTGTCATCTTGGACAAGATGCTTTCTCAGTAAAATGAGGTGAAGGTAAGGATGAAATTATATAACACATGCAAAGCTGGTAGATCTGTGCTCTTGTCAAAAGTCACTATGTTATTTTTTTATGATTCTTTGTAGCTTTTCGACACTCTGCCTCTCCAACATAATCTTTTAATATGTCCCTCTCCAGCCACATTGAACTTCATTCTGTGTCCTCTAAGTCTTCTCTCGCATGCCTATGTGCCTTTACACATGCTGTGCCCACTGCCTAAAATATCCCAGTCCTCCTTCTTGCATGGATAATCCCTAATTATCCTTCAATCTTCACTCACCACCTGCCCTTCCTTCCCAGGGCAGGTTGAGTTAGGTGGTCTGATCTGTGCTCCTGTAGTAAGGCCTATACCCAGGCACAGTGCTTGCCACCTGGGATGATTCTTGTCCATTTTTCTGCTCCTGTGTATGTTCACAGTTAGAAGCTTTCTCACCCCAGGTACTGGCATATAGCCAGCATGTAGTACATGCTTGTAAATGGGTGCTTGTCCACAGTATCATTGTGGAATAACTAATCTTAGCATTAAACACTGCTGTAAAGTTGATTCTGACTCCTAACAACCTTGTAGGACAGAACAGACCTGCCTTACAAGGTTTCCAGAGGTATTACAGAAGCAAGATGTCACATCATTCTCTGAAGATAGATTGTAGGCCACCACCACTGACCAAACACAATTTATTAAAGCCTCCTAAGAATACAAAGGGAGTTCTGGTAGCCTGGTGGTAAGGAGTAGTCCTGCCAACACAAAGACAAACAGTTTGAATTCACCCGCTGCTTTGGGGGAGGAAGACGGGCAATCTCCTCCCATGCAATTTACAGCCTCTAAAAACCTGCTATCTATATTCTTGCTTGTTTATCTCTGTTCTTATTACAAGTACCTAAGTACTGCAAGTATCTGTTAGTTTACTGTACTAACATAACCGTGGGTTACTGTGATGCTGAAAGCTGTGCCACAAATATGTCAAATGCCAAAAGTGTAAGATTCTAATCCAACAGCAGTTTTGTGGAAGAAGGATAGGCAATCTCCTCCCATGTGATTTATTGTCTCTGAAAACCTGCTAGTGGGTCAGCTATGAGTTGATTCTGCCTCAATGGTACACAAAAACATCAGGCCGTTCAAATGTGCAGCACAATTAAAAGCTATAGCTCTATTGGGCCAGGTAATTCAATAACAGGCAACAGGAATTGCTGAACCACAAAGGAAATTGTTGCTTGTTGAACGTCAAACAAATGGTGATGAAAATCACATGCTGTTTTAATAGCCTATTATCTTAAATCCACACAGGAGGACAATCACCTCTACAAATCAAGAGTGATTATTATAGATTTGAAAGTGGTGAAATTCCTGTACATAAAAAGACTCTAGTTTGTCTTAGCATCATTAATAAAATATACTATCAGTTTCTTCCCATAGTACAAATCCCAATCATCATCTAAAAACTGCTTGGCCCTAAAACATCACAGGAACTTGTTCTACTAATCACAAGCGATATATTCTGAAAAGAATTGATCTTCCCGCTAAATCGGCAAGGCGTTGTCTTTTGCTGTAGCTAAAAAATTAATTCCTTTTCAGAAATATTTTCATCTTCTGAAAGGAGGGGGGAGGCTTTGTGGTATAGAGTGATGGGATTATGAAGGACCCTCTAGGTCAGAAGGAGACTTTTCTTTTTCTCATCAAGGAAATCAATTTCTAAGCCCAAGTCTCTTAAAATAATATATTCTTGTGGCACGCACACAGCTTTTTTTGATCTGCTATGAAAAGAGTAAGAGGTAAAGAGGATCAGGGGGTGGTGATGGAATATTATAATCTGCCACACTCACATATCAGCCTTTCACTAAATAATTCCAGATAAATTGAGGATTTACATTTTTAAGATTAAATGGGAGAACCAATAGCTGATGCAAAAATAGAGGAACACAGATATAATTGAAGTGAGTTAACTCTTAAAACTTGAAGTTACTTGCTGTTGACTTAACAGCTCCACTTCAAAGTTTAATGTTTATTAGAGATAATCAAGGCAAGCTCTTTCAAATCAATTGAATTTACAGTCTGCCCTTAGGGATTTTCTTCTCCACCCCCCCCTCCCCAGAGACTACCAGTTACCCTGAAAAGCAACAGTTAAACTTCCAAAGACGCATAAATGCAGCAGATGGAAAACAGGAGGAAGCAGCTGGAAGTGTGTTTCCCTCAAAACTGTTTTTAACAGCCTGTGCACAAATAATGCCTCCCTAATACAGAGATAAAAATAAGACATAAACACTGGGAAGGTGACTGACCACAGTAACAAGATGGTAAAGGATGACAGAATGTTCCTTGGTTCTATCCTTGGATTGTTCCAGAAAACTCCCAAAGGGCAGGGTTTCCAGGAAATTCTGAAATTCAACTTCATCATCCTACCTGGAGCTTTCTCTGAGGCTGTTTCCAAGAATCAATCCCTGGATGACTTCAGTTGCATCCTCATAAGGCTCCTAAAGGTTGTTCTCTCTATATTTCCCGATGTTGGGATTAGAAGCAGGAAAAGAGGCAAAAGTTTACACTTGGAAAATTAACCCATCAGAACCAGGAAGCCAATATTGACATGCAAAGAATTAGTGCTCTGGACATATGAGTGATGTCAGAAGTAGTGGACAATTTGGTCTCTTGAATGACCTCAGAGATCAGGGACCAGAATGAGACCCACTCACTAAACTTTGAACTCTCCATAGCATCTTGGCATTGGCTCAGACTCCAGCTGCAAGACCGGCCTGGAGAATGAGGTCATATATAGAGCCTTCCCTCCTCCGCTCTCCCCTCCCCCTCCCCTCCACTCCCCTCCTCGCCTCCTCTCCTTCCCTCC
>NW_006402164.1:0-6152 GCF_000299155.1 Elephantulus edwardii
CAGTCCTGCTGGCACAGCGGGCAGCGATTGTTCTGTTTCACCCACAGGGACATGCAGCAGTTGTGGAAGGAATGATTGCATTCTCCCCAGACCACTGAAAGAGAAAAGAACCACAAAACCCCGGAGTGTTTAACATCACAGATTCAAGTCAAATTCAATACCGAGTTCAAAATTATAGCTATGTTATTTTCCATTATGAACTTAATGAATAATAGCAGCTTCCTACTGATTTAACTACTAAGATGTGTGCTGACCAAAGTAGCTTCTTCTATTTTCAAAGCAACAAACAGAAACTTAAACGTGGAAGTGACACTTAGGACAGAAATCACTTTCTGGAGGATTTCCCAGTACTGTTTAAGAAACTGAATGTTGTTTGTGGTGGCCCTCAGCTCCCACCTGCTGTCTCTTATTGAAATGAGGAGCGTAAGAGATTTGAGTCTTCTTGGGATCCCAGGCCTTCTCAATCAGAGGCTATTAAGTCCTTTTGTACTTTATTAGAAATTACTTCCTTTTATTTACTACAGTGATTGAGTTTCAACTCATGCAAAACAAAATAAAAAGTTTGAAAAAAAAAAAAAGAATGACAGAATTAATTGTACATGTTTCCCTTTCAGAGATGGCTACTGATGATTTCTGTCAGTGAACTGTGAACTACATTAAGTCATCACAAACTGCACCACTCTTCAGGGATAAACAGAACAAAACGCTCATCAAAGTGGCTGGCTGGAAAGAGGCCTACCACTCATAATTTTAAAATCATTATTTTTAAAACAAATAGCATAAAATAAAATTGAAAACCAAGGGAAATCACTTACAATCTGGAATTCAATCTCAAGAGTTGGATTTTATCCCTTGCTTGATGAACTGAATTATGACAAGGTCAAGGATGAAAGAGAAAGCGGAAAACACCTCTTTATGAAAATTAGCTGCGGGGGTTAAGAAGCATGTGTAACCATCTCAAGTATTTAAGGAGGAAGAAACGGAACTTGAGGAAAACAACATAAATTATTATTAGGAAGCTGTGACAGATGATAAGAAACAAAGTATTAAGCTAACCTTTAATTGGAGACTGAATACTTTCTCTTAGTTGAAAATAAAATTCAAATGATGCTTTGACAAATTTTCTAATTTTTCTAATAGAGAAGAAATATTTACTTTTGAATATCAAAATGTTTACTATGACCACTTTTGGGATATATAACAAATTTGTCTTCATTATAGACACTAAAATGATGTACAGACTCATTCCAACAAGGTTTTTTGAGAACTAACACATTTTATATTAATAACGGATCACTGCTTTACAGTTTATTTTTGTGTATTGATAAAAGTCAATCTTAATTGCAAATTCAAACATCCCCACTGAGCGAAAACCTTCCATTGGAAAAGCAAGAGAAGGAAATGACAACATACCAACACAATCCTCTTGTTTGTTTTCAGCTTGACATCTGAGACAGGCATCTAAAAGTAAACAAATAGCAATTCTCATTCTGATAGTCAGAAGGCAATTTTTAAAACCCAGACACTTCAAAGTCAAATAAAAGCCTTAAGGCTCAGAGATGAAAATGAAACAATCTGACTATTAATTTCTCATCTGAAAAGAACTATTTCAAGATGAATAAAGTACAAGGCACTTTACTAATTACTTATGAGGAGGAGCATTTTCACAAGGGTTGCCAATCCTCTATTAAATAGTAAGAAGTTATTGTAAGCTTGCTGGGTATGCCCACCTAGGTCAATCTTAGAGGTAGTTTATTTTTAATGTATCTTTTTAAAAGAAATCATCTGTATTTGCTTATGTAGACACAAAGAAACAAACAATAAAGTTTATCCAGAGAAGAGCATAAAAAGCAATTTCCTTTTTATACTTTTAAATCAGGTGACTGTATCAACCTATACAAAAATAAAACAGAATGTATCTTGAGTCATTCATACTTAGGTATGGATATTTCCTTTCAGCTATCCATAAAAAGTAACTTCTTACTTTCTTTTCAAAGATAGTTGGGAGGTTCTTTTAAAGAAACTATCCTGTCTGCTTTTAAGTGGTTCCCAGTGGTAGTCATCATAACAAGGCTGGAGAAAAAAGCAGTGAGGTGCACAAGGGAAAGTCAGTTTTTTAGAGTCCAGCTGAGCCAAAATCAAATTCCAGATCAGCCATGTACCAGCTGCATGGCTCTGAACCAGTTATAAAACTTGACAAGCCTGGATTTCCTCACCATAAAGTGAGGAGAACAGCATGAGGCAAACAGATCATGAGAGATGACATAAATCTGTGTGAATTTTATTAAGTAAAATACTAGGTACTTAATAAAAAGTTCTCTTTATTTTCTTTATTAGAAAATGTCCTCCTTTCAGATAAGCCCACAGCACTTGGAACTTAGAAGGGTAACTAGAAATTTTCAAAATCTAAGTTGGGAATATATGGCTAAATGCTTCCATGAAAACTGCCTCCTTTACCATGAGACCAGAAAAACTAGATAATATCTGGTTGTTATTATTATTAAGCATTGTGTTCAAAATTTTCACAGGAGATCAAAAGGGGGTAAATGATATTTCAAATACTCAGACCCCAGACTATCTAGAGCCTAGAGGGGTTGAATAAACCCTTAAAACTACTAGCCTGAGATTAATCTCTAACACTTTAACCAAACCAGTAAAAATGTATGCCCTGAGTATCATGCTCTTTTAAGTACTGTATGGAACTCAAATTTAGAAAGTTAGATGGGAAACTCAAGTGACAAAAACAATATAGAAAGTCAGATGGTGAGTTTATACTAATAGAGGAGGAACTACTAAGAAAAGGAAGATGAGAGAGATTGCCTAGCGCAGAAGGTAGCCAATGTCATGAACTGTATATGTTGAAATGGGTGCATGAATATCTTTTGCTGTGTATATTCTCAACAACAAAGTTTTTTTAAAAAGTAAAAATTCAAACTAGGATAAAATTCACTGAAAAAGAATTAACAGAGTATGTTTAAAGTGCCAATAAAATGGATCGTCACTGAGTCGAGAATGAAAATAATGTTAAGAGAGCTGAAATCAACACAAAGTTTTAGAACTTTCAGGTGTTAAAAATAAAAAGGAGGAAAAGAATTTTATAAAAATAGAAACAAGGTGGAATTGAAACTTGTTTCTCTTACTATACTAGATTATGCTCAGGTATTTGCTTCTTCCAAATGTTCTTACCCTAGCTGGACTCTGCAGTGTTGAGGCTTTGGACAACTCCCCAATTACTGATCCTCTATGGTGTGAAAGGAGTTATGCACTAGGGGAAACAAGTAAAAGTGGCTTGGTGTCACCAAACAAGGAGGCAGAAAAGTACACAAGAATTTTGATGAAAGTTGTATAAAGCTGTCTTATAAAAGAATTTGAGAATTTTAGAACTGTAAAGACACACCTTGGTGACCTCAACTACATCTTTTCCAACTTGGCAAAATAAGACTCCAAAAGGTTAAGTGAAATTTCAAAATGAGTCACAAAGAGTTATACCAGAGCTTTACAATGGAGCTGTACAAGCAGTTACTCATCACTCACTGTTCCTTTCAAGATGAAGGAAGGACAGAGTGGAAACCAAGAGTGTAACCCATCTCGCCTTGGACTCACAAGCAAATCTTGAAGCAAGATATAAAATAGCCACATCATTTAGGTATTTGAGATAAACTCTCAGTATTAAGGAAAGGGGATTAAGTAGAACTTTGCTTCAGAATCAGAATATCTCATTATGTCTCTAGCTGTGGCTTATATTCAATTATGAAGGAAAAGTCCAAATCATGAGGAATTTCTAAAGTGTAAACAAAAGAAAATTTTCCTTTTACTATCTGATATTTAAAACAGCACATTTCTAAGAAGTTTTAATAACTGAAACATTTTTAGGATAAACATTCTGGGATAAGAAGTCTTTAAGACTTCTGGGGTCCCTCTATCTACTAAAAGGATATTGTTGTGTTGTCAAGATGAAACTGATTCATAGCTGATCCTCCAGCGGGTTTTCAGAGGCTGTAAATCCCTCAGAACAGCTGGTAGATCTGAACTAGGGAGTTACAAATGGAGGATTTGATTTTAAAATGTTTTCAGACTACTCATTTATCTTGTTTTTAGATGTAGTAATAGCCAAGATTTACTGATCACCAGTGTGAAGAGTCCACTTCCGGGTGATTCTTTTTCCAGAGCATGAGGTTTGGGGAAAACAAAGTTGTGACTGGAGGGCCCTAACTTAAGCACTTCACCTTCCTTTGCACAGGATCAAGCTTTGCCTTTGGGTGTACTGATTCCCTGAAGCTCAAGCTTCCTAAGGACTCTGGGACAGTCTCTGGCAGGCCCAGCAAGAGGGAGGTTTGGTGAGCTTGAAAACTTGAGGGTTAACTTTAAAAACCCACTGCCAATTCAATCAATTCTGACTCAGAGTGGCCCCCTTTGAGAGGTCATTAAATTCATACGCATTTCTTCCACATGCTCAGTCTGGTGTCTCCCTTCTTCCCAAGCCCATAGCAATTTGAGCAGCAGAGCCTCAGTCAGGCCTAAAGAAAGTGTCAACTTGGAACAGGTGCACTTGCAGGTTTCCCCCTTCCTGTACATCCACCGTTTGGAAGGTCACAGGCAAGTGGCATGGCACCTCTGCCCGCGGGAGTGGGGATGAAAGGCCCAGCTTCCTAGAGACACCTGAATGGAGGGGACAGTCAGCAGGTACTGCCAAAATGCCGGCTGTCACACTAACATGAAAAACATTTTCTATTTTCTTGGCATAAATATGAAATGTGGACACAATCACTGAATGTATACTAGCAACATTTGCTTGTTGTAAAGCTGATTATTTTAAATTTCTGCATCATCATTTACTGTTTTTAAAAGTTTCTTTGGGAGAAGAAAACGGCTGTTAAGAGATACATTCTTTTCACACTATGTGAACTTATGTGATAAAATATTTAGCCAATACTTGTCCTACTAAAGAAGACATTATTAAATTGCCAGAAATGGTTAAAAAAAAGCGTTTTAAAATCTAACAAGCAAAAGAAATGTATTATGTCTGAAATAAAATAAATAAAATAAAGTTCTTCAAAATGAAAATCTATTAGCACTTTGTATCCCATCTCTTTGAAATAAGCCTTTAGGAATAAACCCCAAAAGAAACTATGTGATAGACAGCATAAATAAGGAAATCTCTTGATTCTGGAAGGTTTGCTTCTCTTTTCTAAGAGCTCATTCTAGTTTACACATGTTTATCTTCATTGCCATGTCTAACGTTTTCAAGGAAAATAAATTCTAAGTTCTTTTTTCCAATTCTCTCCATTTTAGGACAAATCAGAGTTTTCAAATCACGGACACCTCAAATTTCTCACTTACCTCAAGAAACATTTAAAGTACTATGACAATTTTAAATGTCCTATTTCTTTTAAATTGCATTTAGAAGGACTTATTATCAGAGATAGAGTGAATTCTTAAACCCAAAATAACAGAAAACAAGACTGGATTAAGATGTTCTGAAATGTTTCATCTGACCCATTGGGGTGGAGGAATGTCCACTAAAGATGACCTGATTTTTAAATTTTCCCGGTCTTCGACAAGACTAAGGCTGGGATTCAAAATCCGGAGGAGGTGCCTAGGAAGAAAGACCTGGAGATCTGCCCTCGCAAGGTCGAAATTCTGAAAACGCCCATCCTCCCTAGTCACTGTTCACCTTTCTGATACATAGCAAGTGATTGCAAAGACCATGGCCCGTATCAGGCGCACCTTAGCCTCCAGACTGACATTGTTGCTCCTCAGTACTTTGGAGAGGTCTGAGACAGCAGACTTTCTCAACACAATACGTCTTTTAATTTCCTGGCTGCTTGTTAATCGCCAGTCTCCCTAGCTAGATTACGGGCCTCCACACTCACTCCTCCGCTGGTCGCCTGTTGGAACGCTCACGACCCGCCCGCAGGGGGGTCTTTCTGCCGTCACCAGAGGCCTTTCCGTCCCCCGCGCCCTGCCTGCCCCCCGAGTCGCCCGCGGAGGCCGGCGCGCGGCCACGGTCTCGCGTGCAGCGCTCACCCATCACTTGGACCCTGCAGATGGCGCACGTATCGCACTCTACGTCCCAACTCCACATAGCCACCGCGTTCCACTTCTTAAGGGAGAACATCTTGTCGCCCCCTGTCTTGGAACCTGCGCTCCCA
>NW_006402165.1:0-537 GCF_000299155.1 Elephantulus edwardii
GCTATAGGCTTCAGAGTGAGGATCTTCTCTCACTACTCTAAAGGGCCCTTTTGGCAATAGGAAACACAGACTATTGTGGAGATTGATTTTGAAATTTAGATGCACTGCTATCAATTGTGCTTAGCTGTACGTGTTCATATCCTTGAAGATGTATCATGGAACTGTTGCAGCCTAGAAGACACAAATTTAACAAGTTAAAAGTACATGAGTCGAAATTAAAAGCAATAATATTCCAAGTAGAGGTTCTAACAGTGACATAAATCAAGTTACGGAGGGAAGGTAGTTCTTAAAAGAAAAGGCTTATTGACTAGCACTTTGTCTATTATAGTATTAAGCTTAGGAACCACAAGATGTAGAGGCTCAACTATGTCATTTATTGTTTAAAGTGATGGACCAAATTCCATCTACCACTGGGTTGTTTTACAGCTCAGAAGTCCACATGCAAGGCAGAGGTGAAGTAAGGAACTCCTTATGAGTTTTTCCATCAATTCCAACAACTAAGAAATAGTGAGAAGAATTGGGACCTCAGAAAGCTTT
>NW_006402165.1:1757-3013 GCF_000299155.1 Elephantulus edwardii
TTTACAACAGTGGCACCATGCAGTATTTGTCCTTTTGTGACTGGGATACTTCTTTCCTAATTGCTTCACTATTGCTCCCTCTGCTCACCAAACTCTATTATCCTAGTGATCGCTATCCCTCCCTACCCGTGCCCTTTTGTCCGTACCTTCCCATTTTGGTCTTTATCCACATCATACTAGTTATCCTTCTATTTTTACAATACTGATCTTAGGGAGTATCTGTCCTTATGAGACTGAGTTAGTTCCCTCAGCATAATGCTCTCTAGACTCTCTCATGTTATGTAATATTTTACAAAATCATTGTTACTTAGTGCTACATGGTATTCCACTGTGTGAATGTACCAGTTTCTCAATCCATTCTTTTGCTGATGGACATTTGGGCCCTTTTCATTTTTTTGTCATTGTGATTAATTTCTGTTGAATAAAGCTGTTATAAAAGAGAAATAATTTACTTAGGAGACCTCAGTGCCACCAAAAGAGGAGCAATAGGAGTGGAGGCCATCCTTGAGACCACAGTTCCTGCTCTGGGAAGCCCCTAAGACTAGGGGACACAGTGAAAGCCTTCCCCTCTAGCCAGCACCCTCATTTTATCACAACTCTACATAACTAAGATGGGTTATAATTACATGCAGGAAGGCTGGCAATGAATTTTGGAACCAGGGAAACATGTAGAACCCAGAAACATGTAGGGAGAAGGATTGGGCCTGGTGGTACGTGGGCAACATCCAGAAGCAAGTCTGGAAGTAAGTTGGAGAGGCCACAAGCAGCCGCACCCAAACACACTGTGTCGGGAAGCCAAGGGCAACATGAAAGATGGGGAGCAGGGAGATAATGAGTAAAGAGGAGTGGCTGGGGCCTGACAATCATGTTGTTGTTGCTATGTGCCATCGAGTCACCTGCTACTCATAGCGACCCTGTGTACAACAGCCCTAAAACCTGCTGTCCTGTGCCAGTCTCATTGTCTCTGACACACCTAAGCCCCATTACCCGACACCAAATCAATCCACCTCATAGAGGGCCTTCCTCTCCTGCACTGTCCCTCCACACCCCCAAGCATGACATCCTTCTCCAAGGACTGGTCCCTCTTTGCAGTATGTTCAGGGTACGTCAGACAAAGCTTCAGAACCCTTACCTACAAGGAAAAGCCGGGGTTTAACCCTCTCTAGGATGAAAGATTATCCAAAAACGACTGGAACAGCACATCAACAGAGAACTACCAGAAGTCCAGGCTGGGTTTAGAAGGGGTCGTGCTACTA
>NW_006402165.1:5109-6451 GCF_000299155.1 Elephantulus edwardii
TTGTTGTGATCCACACAGTCAAATGATTTTGCATAATCGATGAAGCACAGATAGACAGTCCTCTGGTACTCCCTGCTTTCAGCCAAGATCCATCAAATAATAGCTACAATATCCCTAGTACTACAACACCTTCTAAGCCCAGCCTGGACTTCGGGTAGTTCTCTGTTGATGTGCTGTTCCAGTCATTTTTTTATAATTTTCAGCAGAATCTTGCTTGCATGTGATATTAGTGATATTGTTTGATAATTTCCACACTCTGTTGGTCCCTTTTCATTGGAATGGGAACAAATATAGATCTCTTCCAGTCAGTTGGCACAACTTGGTGAACACATCTAGGGAAGCATCTGTTAGTGAAATATGCCAATTGGTATACCATCTATTCCTGGGACCTTATTTTTTTGTCAATTCCTTTAAAGCAGCTTGAACTTCTTCCTTCATCACCACAGGCTCTTGCTCATATGTTGTTTCATGAAATCCTTCTGTGTCTGCCAATTCCTTTTGATACAGTGACCCAGTATATTCTTTCCATCTTCTTTTAATACTTCCTGGATCATTTAATATTCTCCCTAAAGCATCCTTGATTATAGAAACTTGAGGTTTGAATTTGTTCTTCAGTTCTTTGAGCTAAAGAAATGCAGAGTGAGTTCAGCCCTTTTCATTTTCTGACTCCCACTCCTTGCACATTTCATTGTAATATTTTACTTTGCCATTCCGCGCTGCCTTTTGAAATCTTCTGCTCAGCTCTTTAATATCTTGATTTCTTCCTTTTACTTTGGCTTCTCAGTGCTCCAGTGCAATATTCAGAGTCTCTTCTGACATCCTTTTTGGTCTTTTCTTCCTTCTTTGTCTTTGTAATGACCTTTTACACTCTTCCTGGATGATACTCTTTACTCATTGGCGCTCAAGGCTTCAAACCTCTTCCTGAGATGGTTCTGAAATTCAGGTGGGATAAACTCAAGGTCATATTTTGGTTCCTGTGGGTTTAATTTTCCTTAGCTTCAGCTTGAACTTGCATATGAGTAGTTTGTGGTCTGTTCCACAATCAGGACCTGGCCTAGTTTTCACAGCTGATACTGAGCTTCTCCAGCAGTTCTTTTCACTGATATAATCAATCTGATTCCTATGAATGCCATCCAGTGAAATCCATGTGTATAACCTGCATGTATGTTTCTTTTAAAATGTATTTATAATGAATAAGTCATTGATTGTTAATTCAGGCTTCATGTAGCAGCCACTCATGAGGAGAGCAAGTAGGGGGACATCAAAGGGCAAGCAGAAGGGGGGGAACGAAAGGAGGATATCAATGCTGAATGTATCTGTCAATTTTTGTATTGAGAATATG
>NW_006402166.1:0-6113 GCF_000299155.1 Elephantulus edwardii
TTGCATGTTCGATCAATCTCCGATTGTAAAAGTTGGTAAAAATCTTCTATCTCCTCTTCCTTGGCTCTGGTTGTTGGTGCATATATTTGAATGATAGTGGTGTTCACTGCACTTCCTTTTATGCGTACAGATATTATACTGTCACTGACAATATTGTACTTCAAGACAGATCTAGCAATCACTTTTTTAACTATGAAAGCAACTCCATTTTTCCTCACCTTTTCATCTCCAGAGTAATATATCATATGGTGATCCGACTCAAAATGCCCCATGGCAGTCCGTCTCATCTTACCAATGCCTAGTATGTCAATATTTATGCGTTCCATTTCTTCCTTAACAATATTTAGTTTTCCTACATTCATGGTTCTCACATTCCATGTCCCAATCACCAGTGTCTGCTTACAACTGTTCCTCTTCCTTTGTATTTCCATACTTGAAAACTCAACCTCCTTTGCCGTTTCTATTCTCTAAATGTGTTCTGTTGTACATACCATTAAAAAAGAAGAGGCAATATGTGAACCTTTCATTCTACCAATGTTAATGGCCAGAAGAACTTTGCAATTTTATTTTTTTGTGTGTGTGTGAAATACATTCTCATCGCATTGAAAATGCAGTTTTTTGTGTAATGACATATAATACATAGGGAGCTCTGGTGGTCTAGTGGCAAGAAGCTGTGCCACATTTGTGAAAACATACGGTTTGAGGCCACTAGCTGCTTCATGGGTGACGAATGGGCAGTCTCCTCCCATGCAATTAACTGCCTCTGAAAACCCACCAGAGGAGGTCAGCTATAGGTTCGTTCCAACTCTATGGTACATGACAACAACACACAACATATAATACATATATAAAATCTAGGTCATAGTTTTTATGCAGTTCTTTTACTGTGTAGTGGGTCAGAACCACTTATCTCCATGCTATTCAAGGGTCAACTGTATTTAACAAAGCTGTAGGGATACATTCTTAATGTGTCTAGAAAAAAATAAGGCTCTAACTTCAAGCCACTGACAGTTTTATCACCGTGTTTTTTTCTCTTATGCCAAGCATGTGATTCTAGTGAAGGTAGATATTTTCTCAAGGGCTGGTGCAAATCTTGGCAGAGTTGACTGTCCAGCAGGTTCCCATAGAACCTTTTACTGTCGTATCTCAGGAATTTGATAACTACAATTTTCCATTTTTTATGTAAATTCTATAGCATAATGTATTTTACATTCCTTGTTCACAGTTTTCAGGATTCAGGAAAGAAGCAAATCAAATTAGATCTGAGAATTCCCATCTTTCTCCCGTGGTAGATTCAAACCATTGCCTTAGAGTTGGCAGAACATGTAAAACACTACATTACCAGAGCTCCTTATGTAGCATATCCCCAAGCCCTTAGCAGCCGTTCCCCAAGCTTAGAGGCTGTAAATCTTACTTGGAGGAGATTGCACATTTTTCTTTCATTAGAACAGCCTTTGAATTAGCAGCTACCTGCAGACTCCCAGCAGACTTAACAATATAAACAAGAATAAATGTAGACACACAAACAGTTATGTTGTCATGTGTCCACGAGTCGATTATAACACATAGTGACCCTATGAACAACAGATTAAGACCTTGCCCTATCATACTCCATCACAATCTCCATCATGCTCAAGTTCATTGTTGTAGTCACCGTGTCAGTCCATTTTGTGAAGGTATTGCTTCCTTTCCCTGATCCTTTAACTTTGCCAGCATAATTTCTTGATCCAAGGACTAGCTCATTTTCACAGCCTGCCCTAAGTATGTGAAATCAGATTTCACCATCCTTGCCTCTGTCTCCAAAACAAGCTTGCTTATTCTTTTGGCAGTGCATGGACTCTTCTTGAACACCACATTCAAAAGCATTGATTCTTACTTGGTTTTTCTTTCTCATTGTCTGACTTTCACATGTATAGGAAGCAGTTGAAAAGACCGTGGCTTGGATCAGGTGCACTTTAATTTGTCAGTATTTGAATGGACATCATTGCTCTGTAGAGGACTTTGGAAGGAACCTTGACAGCAAATTCTCCCAGTGCAGTGTGTCATTGATTTCTTGATTGCTGTTACTATAGGTGTTGATTTTGGATCTAAGTAAAATGAAATACTTGACAGGTTGGGTTTGTTTTATATATACATATACATATATATATAGAGAGAGAGAGAGAGAGAGAGATGTAATCCATATTGAATGAGGGTTATAGTCTTTAATCTTTTTAAGTAAGTATTACAAGTTTCTGTCACATTCTACAAACAGAGTTTAGTTATCTGCATAATGCAGGCTTTTGATTAATCTTCCTTCAATCTTGACACACATTCTTCTTTATATAGTCCAGCTTCTCAAATGATTTGTACAGCATACAGATTGAACAGGTATGAAGAAAGAATACAACCCTGACACACACCTTTCTTGATTTTAAACCATGGAGGGTTTTCTTACTCTGTTTGGTAAGTTGCTTCTTGGTTTCCTATGAACAATGATTTATTCATTTCAAATACCTTTTTAAAAAGATAAACACTATGACTTTGCACATGGACCTCACCTGATAAGCTGCTCAGGAAGAAATTGACTACATCTGTGGAAAAAACTTGATGGAGAAATGCAGTATCAGTAGTCAAAACAGAGTCAGGGTCATGTAGCAAACCATCAGTTATTTATTTGCAGGTTCAAATCCAAGATGAAGAAAATTAAGTCCTTGAAAGTGAAAATAAATACTTGAGTCTATCTCAACTTTAGAATGACCTTAAGAATAAATTTGATGCTTTGAACACTAGTGACTGAAGACCAGACAAGTTGTGGGATGACATTAAGAATATCATCCATCAAGAAAGGAGAAGGTCATTACAAAGACAGGAAAGAAAAAAAGACCAAACCAGATGTCAGAGGAGACTGAAACTCATACAAGAATGGAGAGATGCCAAAGTGATGGGAAGAAATGCTGAAATAAGAGTTGAATAGACAATTCTAAGAGTAGCTTGAGAAGACAAAGCAAACTATTATAACGGAATGTGCAAAGAACTGAAGTTACAAAACCAAAATGAAAGAATGCACTGGACATTTCTCAGTGTCCAGTGAAAAACTGAAAAGAACTGAAAGTAAGTTCCATTTCATGTTGAAATATTGTATGATGCAGGAAGCATCAAAAGAAGATATAAAGAATGCACAGAGGTTATTGTACCAAGAATAATTGACTAATACAGTCATTTAAAGAAGTAGCATATGATCAAGAACAAATAGTGAGGGAAGAGGTTGAAGCACCAAAGGTGTTAGCAAAATAAGGTTGAGGAGTAAGCAGGATACTAGTTGAGATTTTTGAACAAACATACTATTCTTACTAACCTATGCCAAGACATTTGGAAGACAGCTGCTTGACTAGATAACTGAAAGAAATCCGTGTTTGTTCAATTGCAAAAAAAAAGGCTACTCACCCAGGAATGTGGAACCGTTAAAATAATATCACCAATATCACACGTAAGTAAAATCTTGCTGTGTGGTTATGATGTGCTGTTGAGTCCCCTGCGACTCATAGTCGACCCTGTGTACAACAGCTCTGAACCCTGCCGTATACTGAGCCAACCCTATTGTCTCTGACACACCCACCCCATTAACCCCAGTTACTGAATCTTATCCATCTCTTCCAGGGTCTTCCTCTCTTATGCTGTCCTTCCACCCTTCCAAGCATAATGCCCCTCTCCAGGCACTGGTCCTTGCAACATGCCCAAAGTATGTCACATGAAGCTTCAGAGTTCTTGCCTCCAAGGAGCAACCTGGTTTCACCCTCCCAAGGATGAACCATTATTTTCTCTTAGCAGTCCGTGGTATATTCAGTACTCTTTTCCAGCACCATAGCTCAAAGGCATCAATTCCCCTTCTGTCATCCCTAATCATTGTCCAGCTTTCTGATGCATAGCATGTAATTGCGAACGCCACGGCCTGGATCAGGCTCAGCTTAGTCTGCAGACTGATACTGTTGCTCTTCAGTACTCTGGAGATATCCCTGACAACAGATTTTCCCAGTGCCATTCGTCTTTTGATTTCCTGGCTGCTAGTTCCATGAATGTTGATTGTGGAGCCAAGCAAACTAAAGATGTTAGCAATCTCAGTCTCTTCACCGTCCATCCTGATACTGCCAGTTGATCCAGTGGTAAGAATTTTTATTTTCTTGATGTTGAGCTTCAATCCATATTGAAGGCTGCAGTCCTTGACCTTCTGCAGCAAGTGCTTCAAGTCCTCCTCAGTTTTGGCAAGCAAGGTTGTGTCATCTGCATAATAATGAAGGTTGTTGATGAGTCTTCTTCCAGTTCTGATGCCACATTCCTCCTCTCAGAGCACAGCACTGCTGATGATCTATTCTACGTATAGATTGAAATGGTATGGTAATAGAACACATCCCTAGCATATACTCTTACCAGTTTTAAACCATGCAATGCTTTCTTGCTCTGTTCTGATGGCTGCCTCCTGGCTCAAGTATAGGTTTTTCATAAGTACAATCAAGTGTTCTGAGATTCCCATTCTTCTCACAGTCAGCCACAGTTTGTTGTGATCCACACAGTCACATGTCTTTCCATATTTAATAAAACACAGATAGACATTCCTCTGGTATTCTCTGTGGTTAGCCAAGATCCATCTAACATTAGCTATAATATCCCTAGTACCACAAGTTCTTCTAAATCCAGCCTGCACATCTGGTAGTTCTCTGTTGATGTGCTGTTCCAGTCATTTCTGGATAATTTTCAGCAATATCTTCCTTGCATGTGGTATTAATGATATTGTTCAGTACTTTCTACCCTTTGTTGGGTCACCTTTCTTTGGAATGGGAATAAATATGAATTGCTTCCTGTCAGTTGACCAGGTTCTTGTCACAATTTAGTGAGCCCATTCAGGGTAGCATCTGTTTGTTAAAATATCATCAATTCCTGGGGCCTTCTTTTTTGCCAATTCCTTCAGAACAGCTTGAACTTCTTTCATCACCACCGGCTCTTGCTTTTAGGTTGTTTCATGAAATTCTTCTGTGTCATCTAACTCTTTTTGTTACAGTGCCTCCGTATACTCCTTCCATCTTCTTTTAATGCTTCCTGAATCATTAATATTCTGCCCAGAGCATCCTAAAGTATTGCAACTGGAGTCTTGAAATTTTTCTTCAATTCCTTCAGTTTATGATTTTCTGACTCTCAGTCTTTACACATTGCATTATAATACTTTGCCTTGTCTTCTCACACTGCCCTTTGAAATCTTTTGTTCAGCTCTTTAATTTCTTTATTTTCTTTGGCTTCTTGGCGGTCTAGTGCAGTATGAAGAGTCCCATCTAACATCCTTGTTGGTCTTCATCTTCTGTCTTTGTAATATCTTTTTCTTTTTGAGGTTTAGCAATGTTCTGCAAACTTTTGTTATGAAATCCTTGTCTGAGATGCTATTGCTAAATATTTGTTCTCAGTCAGTAGGCTTTCTTCACCCTGATGGAAAAAGTTTTTGATGAGCACAGAGATTTAATCTTTAGGAAGTCTTCAGTCATCAGTTTTCTCCTCTTCCAGACTGAGTGTTTCTGGTTGTATTTGGCAGTGTCTTTATACCATAGGCTAGGGCTTCTATGTGTGGTCCCAGTTTGTCTTTTATGAACTTGATGGTTTTGGACTTCACTCCTAGATTTCTGATCCACCTTGAGTTGATTTTTGTGTATGGTATGAGATGTGGATTCTGCTTCAGCTTTCTGCAGATAGGTAGCAGTCCAGTTTTGCTAGCACCATGTGTTGAAGAGGTTGTCATTTCCACACTTGATAGGTTTTATTTCCTTGTCGAATATCGGTTGACCATCCATGTTTTGTTGTTATGTGCCGTCGAGTCGTTTGCGACTCATAGTGACCCTCTGTACAACAGCGCTAAAACCTGCTCTATCCTGTGCCAATCGCACTGCCTCTGACACACCCATCCCGATTACCCCAGTCACTGAATCAGTCATAGAAGATCAATCATAGAGGGTCTTCCCCTCTTGTGCTGTCCCTCCACCCTCCCAAGCATGATGTCCCTCTTCAAGGACCTGTCCCTCCTTGCAACATGTCCAAAGTATGTCAGACGAAGCCCCAGAATCCTTGTCTCCAAGGAGTAGCTTGGTTTAACC
>NW_006402167.1:0-1114 GCF_000299155.1 Elephantulus edwardii
TTTTCCAATTTTGCCAACAATATTTGTTAAAAAGGCTGTCGTTTCAGCACTTAACTGATTTCATCTCCTTGTCAAAAATCATTTGATCATAGGTAGATGGGCTGATTTCTAGGTTCTCAATTCTATTCCTTTGATCTATGTGTCTGCCATTGTACCAGTACCATGCTGTCTTAACCACCACGGCAGTGTAATAGGATTTGAAATCAGGGAGTGAGATGCCTCCTACCTTTTTTTTCTATTTTTAAGAAGTGCTTTGCCTATTTGGAGCTTCTTTCCATTCCAAGTGAAAATGGAGATTGTCTTTTCCATCTTGTTGAAGAATGGGATTAGTATTTGTACTGGGATTGCATTGAACGTGTAAATTGTCTTTGGTAATATTGCCATTTTCACAATATTGAGTGTTCCTATCCATGAGCAAGGGATATTCTTCCACTTCTCCAGGTCACTTTTTGTTTCTTGTCATAATGTTTTGTAATTTTCTTTGAATAGATCCTCTGTGGTTCTGGTTAGATTTACTCCCAAGTATTTAATCTTGTGATTCACTATTTTGAAGGGTATTGTTTTTCTTAGCTCTGGCTCTGTGTTCTCTTTGTCAGTGAAGAGAAATCCAACTGATTTTTGTATGTCAATCTTATATCCTGCTACTTTGCTGAACTGGTCAACTATTTTTTTGCTGAGTCTTTAGGGTTTTCTAGGTATAATATCATACTATCTGCAGGCATAATTTTGCCTCCTCTTTGCCAATTTGTATATCTCTTATTTCCTTCTCTTGTCTTATTGCTATTGCTAAGAATTCCAACAAAATATTGAATAAGAGAGGTGATAGTGGGCATCCTTGCCTAGTTCCTGTTCTTAAGGGGAATGCCTTTAACTTCTCTCAATTGAGAGCAATGTTGGCTCTTGGGTTTGCTTAAATAATTTTTACTATGTTGAACAAATTCCCCTCTAATCCTATTTTGTTGAGTGTTTTAATCAGGAAAGAGGGTTGGATTTTGTCAAAGGCCTTTTCTCCATCAATTGATAGGATCATGTGGTTCTTGTTCTTTGCTTTGTTAATGTGATGAATTACATTGATTGTTTTTCTTATGTTGAACCATCCTTGCATACCTGTTAT
>NW_006402167.1:1992-3411 GCF_000299155.1 Elephantulus edwardii
TTTTCTTTTGTGAGTTTTGCTAATGGTTCATCGATTTTGTTGATCTTTTCAAAGAACCAACTCCTAGTTTTGTTGATAGTTTCAACTGTTTTTTAGTTTTCTATTTCATTTATTTCTGCTCTAATTTTTATAATTTGAGGTTTTTTTAGAGTTTTCTTGCTGTTCTTTTTCAATTTGCTGGAGTTGTTGAGTTAGAGAGTCAATGATCAATTTTTCCTGCCTTTGATATGTTTGCTTATTGCTATAAATTGACCTTTTTTTATTACTGCTGTGGCTATTTCCTAGAGATTTTGGTAAGTGGTGTTTTCATTTTCATTTGTTTCAAGAAACTTTTTAATTTCATTTTTTATTTCTTCTAGTACCCAGTCATGTTCAAACAAGGTGTTGTTCAGCTTTCAAATTTATGGTTTTTTCTCCTTTATCTTCTTATTATTAATTTCTAATTTTGTAACATTATGGTCTGAAAAGATGCTTTGTATTATTTCTTTTTTTTTTAATGTATTGATACTTTCCTTGTGACCTAGAATGTGATCTATTCAAAAGAACGTTTCATGCACATTGGAGCAGAAGGTGCTTTTGGGGGGTGCATTTGCCTATAAATATCTTTGAGATCAAGTTGGTTTATTGTGTAGTTTAATTCTTCAGTATTTTTGTTTAGTTTCTTCCTGGTAGTTCTTTCTTTTCTTGAGAGGGGTGTATTGAAGTCTCCAACTACTATAGTAGTGTTGTCTGTTTCCTTTTTTAGTTTTGTTAAGGTTTGTTTTAAGTATTTTGCAGGCCTTTCATTTCATACATAGATATTTATTATTGTTATGTCCTCTTGTTCTATTGACCATTTCAGCATTGTGTAGTGACCTTCCTTGTCGTTTGTGATGGTATTTACATTGACATTTCTTTTATCAGAGATTAATATTGCTACTCCTGCTTTTTTCTGGTTGCCATTTGCTTGGTATATTTTTCCTCACCCTTCTATTTTTAGTCTTTCTTTAGCTTCATTTTTCAGGTATGTCTCTTATAGAAAACATATAGATGGATTTTATTTTTTTTATCCAATCTGCTACTATTTTTCTTCAATGGTGCATTTAAACCATTCACATACCATGTGATTATTGAGAGTTACAATTTTATTTCTATCATTGTGTTGAGTTCTTTTTGGTGTTGTTGCTAGATACTTTGGTCCATGCTGCTTTCTGTGGTACCTCTATAAGAAGGATATCTCTGAGTCTTTCCTGCAATACTGGTCTTGTTTTTACAAACTCTCTTAGGTCTAGTTTTTACAAACTATCTTGGGCTTTCTTTCATATTTGATAGATAATTTGGCTGGGTACAGTATTCTTATGCACAGCTTTAGTTTGCTTGGCTCCGTAGTCAACAGTCTTGGCATCAGCAGCCAGGAAATTAAAAGGCGCATTGCCATGG
>NW_006402167.1:4496-6208 GCF_000299155.1 Elephantulus edwardii
TTTTTTTTTAGCTCCTCCTGGCTTTTGCTTGTAGTATCCGTAATTCTTCAATTTTGTCTTTCATCCATTGAAAATATTCAATCATTATTCTTTTAAATTCTGTGTCAGAAAGTTCCATCAGACTTTCTGACTTCAGGAAATCCATTGATACTCTTTCACCTTTGGGGGTGGTGACATCTTGCTTTGCGCTTGTGTAGTTTGTGGGATGCCTTGCTTTCTTTGAGACATTGATATGTTCTTGATCTGAAGAGATCAGCTGGGTAGCTATCCCACTTATGTTTTTCTCTGAACTTCTGACTCGAGGGAAATGCCAGTTCAGAGTCTATGAGCCTTTTGTAGGTAAGACTGGTCAAGGTGCTCTAGATTAAAGGCAAGTTGAGTAAACAGACATGTAGGACCAGGTGTGGAGCCAAATGGGGTGGGGTATGCATAGGGGTAGTACTATAACAATGTCAGGCCTACCACTTGGGGTACCTCACTCAGACCTCAGCTGTTTGTGTGTGCTCACTATTGGGACCTCTATTCAAATTCCAGCTGTCTGTCTCCCACCCAGTTGTTTTCACTCAGCAGTCCCTGCCCAGTGGCACTTAACGCAGGTGCCTTCACACAGCGGCCCTTGCTCATGCAGTGTCCTGGTCCAATAAAACCCAAGAAGTCAGTCAAATTCTCACAGACCCACTTGCCTCCGGCTGGTCTGCAGTCTTGCCTGCTCGCTCATTCCTGAGCAGTAAGCATGTCCCAAGAGAGTTCAGCCATATTCCCACTAGTGGGCTCACCCTTGGGTATTCTCCCAGGCAATCGGCAGTGCCCACGAAAATACAGTCAGGATCCTAGCAGCCTTTGTCCTGCCAGATCAATCCCATAGCAGCTCAATTGGTGGCTTTGGGTGATGGCTGGATCCGCAACTTGACTTTGTGTTCCTGTAGCTCTGAAACAAATAGCTCCAGCTAAAGTTCTGATTAAAAATCATACTGTCAACAGCTGTTGGTCGGTCTCTGTGATACATGAAGGACTCTCTAGGGGCCCTGGGGCTCCTCCAGGTGTGCAGGGCTGTGGAGTGGCCACCGGGGTGAGCAGGGGATGTGGGGGGGGAGGGTTTGATTGCCACCAAGAGTTTTGGCATATTGGTCCGTTCCCAGTTGTTAAGCTGCCAAATCACCGGTCCTCAACACATCAAACTACCCAAGTCACTGCAGTGCTTCACTTGCGTCACTAGAGTGCTATACAGTAATCTTTTCTTGCAGTATTTGTCCTATAGGTCTGGGTTATTTCATTTAATATAATGTTCTTCAGTCCCACACAAGTTGTTGTTGTTGTTGTTGTTGTTGTTATGTGACGTCGAGTCGTTTGCGACTCATAGCGACGCTGTGTACAACAGCCCTAAACACTGCTCCATCCTGTGCCAATCATCGCTGAGCCAGCATCGCCGGTGACTTGATGGCACATAACAACAACAGGAAATAAGGAAGCGACTCAATGGCACATAACAACAACAACAACAACAATAATTAAGTAGGAAATGAGAAAAAAAAGAAGAGGTTTTAACATTCCTCATTCAGAAACTGTTAGAATAAGTGGAAAAAGGTTAATTTACTAAAAAAGAAATAAATAAAATAAAAATGCGTACATAACACCACCCTGATCTAAATAAACATACAAATTTAATTTAACAAATCAGTTTTGGAGGAAATGCAACCAAGATGTTCCTTGAA
>NW_006402168.1:0-1253 GCF_000299155.1 Elephantulus edwardii
GGCCAGCCCATCACCCCGTCATTTGAGCTCACTCACATCCACACTGCTCCACTGAGCACCATGAAGGGAGCATAGTGGGGCCAGCCCATCACCCCATTACTGGAGCTGCACTCACATCCACACCGCTCCACTGAGCACCATGAAGGGAGCATAGTGGGGCCAGCCCACCACTCCATCATCAGAGCTGCACTCACATCCACACCCCTTCTATAAGCACCATGGAAGGAGGATAGTGGCTCTTCCTCACGCCTGGGGCAGCTTCATCTCTCAAAGGCCTGAAAAGCCTGTTTCGTCTTTTTGAGGGGAGAGGGTAAAGCACCTCTTGAGGACCTGGCTTTGACTTTTGAGGACTCAGAAACCTTCTGGAGGCCTGTCCACAGGCAGCACAATACTGGGGAGCAGGCAGGACCAGAAGCAGACACGACCATGGACTGTGCCACACAGCTCGTTGTTCACCCTGTGTCCACCTAACAGAGCACCAGGATGCCCGGGAGGCCCAGAGCCTGGAAAGGGGTGGCCTTGCGTGGGGCAGAGCAGGCTGCTTCCTGCTGGGTCCGGTGGAGAAAGGCGAACTTTCTTCAGGTCTCCTGAGCTCAGTAAGTGGACACATGGTGTGTTAGAAGAGGCCAACTTGATGTCACATGCCTCCCAGGACAACAGAAAGGAAAGGATGTGTCCTCTATGCAATCCAGACCCTAGCCAAGTTCTAACAAGTCATAGAATTTAAAATAAACCCACCCCATGGAAACATTATCTATATTATGTAATATCTGAAATTAATCTAGATTTTCTAAATTCTGGATGACACTGTAATGGATTTAGAATAAACAGGGCTGAGAAAAACTAAAGAAGACATGTTAATTATTTAATAAATTATAAAAAAGAATGGTGGGGAAAAAAATAAACCCACCAAAGCAAGGTCATGCCTGCGAATATTTTTATTCCTGGAGTGGCTAAACCAATGGGATGTAAGCTTGGAGGGCCAAGGTTCGTCTTGTACTTTGTCTTTCACCAATTAATTAATTATGGAATCCATTCATTGTACAAGGGAGTTTGACACTGGTTTGCATATGGGGATATTGCTGTTATGTGCTGTCGAGTCAGCTACGACTCATACGACTCTATGTACAATAGCACTGAAGCCTACTCTGTCCAAGACAGTCTCACTGACTCCAACACACAAACTCCTATTGCCCCAGTCACTGTATCAATCCATCTCACCTGGGATCTTCCTCTACTGCGCTGTCCCTCCA
>NW_006402168.1:3379-4143 GCF_000299155.1 Elephantulus edwardii
TCCACCACCACCACCACCACCTCCACCTCCACCAGTACCACCAGCAGCAGCAACAACAACAACAACGTTAGAACCTTAGGTAATTTAAAGCACAAAACAGCTAAATGAAGGGTTTTGATATGTGTTTTTTCTCTCAGCATCAACAATTGTGGTTTGCTTTGCTCTACTGCACTGAATTTGCCATGAGTAGAGGCCGACCAACCGTGCATCCCAACAATCATATTCAGTGCCTGTGGACCCCTCATGGCCCAGCGCTGTGCTCTGAACGCAGGAGGACGCTGTGAGCGAGCACCTCCTCTCAACAGCTGGGCTGGCTTCCTTCCCCCTTTTCAACTCCGTTCTTCACAGGAAAGGGTATTATCGCTCTCCTCTCATAGCCACAAAATCTCATATTTCCTATGACACATGGCAAATCTTTCCTGAAAGCTAGATTAAAAATAAATAGATTCATAAATTAACTAGCAGGAGAAACTTCACCTTCCCTACTGCGAATAATAAAGTTTGACGTGTTGATATCAAATTATAAAAACCCCCAGCCCCATAGAACTTGAAAGTACACAAAATGCAGGTTAGTACTTTGTGACAAGGGCCTGGTCATCAGGCTGCAGGTGCCGAGGGCTGGATGGTCAGTGGGCCGCTCGGAGGTGGGCTTGCTCAGGAACAAGTGGGCTGCTGCCTGCCGGGAAGGGAAAATGCCACTGTTCACCATGGGGACGACTCCAGAGGGCACCGGGAGGGGAACATGCCACTGTTCACCATGGGGA
>NW_006402168.1:5148-5957 GCF_000299155.1 Elephantulus edwardii
ATATATATATATATATAAAAGTGCTGTGTGATGCACTCACCTCAGAGGAACAGTTAGTAGTAATCTTTGTTGCAGACAAAAGTTCACACTGACCATCCATGAAATGGCTCCAGTAACTGTAATGTAAACACAGAAGGAAAACAAACCAAAACAGTTACCCCTACAACTGTGGGGGGAAGAATGATGGCCTCTCCTGAAGACAACACTGTCTTAAAAAGCACCAGAATTTCCCTCACCTCCCCCATGACATTTTACAACCTGATGATTAATCCCGCCTCCTCCTGATGAGGAAAATGGAAAGAATTTGTTTTCAAATTTGGAAAAACTAGTAGGGGGGAAAAAGAAAAGAAGAAAGGAAATCACCAGAATTTAGTAAAATAATGTGTTCTATGACAAAAAGGAATTAAGGTTGCTAATGAATTCAAGTTGCTCTGAAAGAACTGGCCAAAAAACAAGGCTCCAGGAGTCGACACATACCAATTGACATATTTCAACAAACAGACGCTGCCTTGGATGTGCTCACTAAGTTGTACCAAGAAATCTGGAGGACAGCCAGCTGGCCAACTGGCTGGAAGAGATTTATATTTGTTCCCATTCCAAAGAAGGTTGACCAAACAGAGTGTGGAAACTATTGAACAGTATCAGTACTATCACATGCAAGCAAGGTTCTGCTGACAATGATCCAAAAACAACTAGAGCAACACGCCAACAGAGAACTGCCAGAAGTCCAGGCTGGATTTAGAAGAGGTTGTGGTACGATAGATATTATAGCTAATGTTAGATGGATCTTGGCAGAAAGCAGAGAATAC
>NW_006402169.1:0-1789 GCF_000299155.1 Elephantulus edwardii
AGTAATGTTTTGTAATTTTCTTGGAAAAGGTCCTTTGTACTTCTGGTTAAATTTATTCCCAAGTATTTAATCTTGTGATTAGCTATTGAGAGACTTCACTATCCTTACCTCCAAGGAACATTCTAGCTGTTCTGTTTCCAAAACATATCTGCTTGTTCTTTTGGCAGTCCATGGGATATTCAGTACTCTTCTTCAATACTAGAAGTCAAAGCCATCAGTTTTGTCATCCTTTTTCATTGTCTAACTCTCAGATATATAGCAAATGATTGAAAATCACATGCCTGATTTAGTCACACCTTAGTCTTCAAACTGACATCATTGCTTCTCAATTTGGAGAGGTCCCTGACAGCTGAACTTTCCCTATGTAGTACATCTCCTGATCTACTGACTGCTGGTACCAAGGGAATTGATTGTGGATCCAAGTAAGAAGAAATCATGACAATTTCAATCTTTCTCCATCTACTGTGATGTTACTTACTGGCTTATTGGTGAAGATTTTTGTCTTCTTGATGTTGAGTTACAGTCCATATTGAAGGTTATAATTGTTGATTGTCTACAGCAAGCATTTCAAGTGCTCTTCACTTTAAGCAAGCAAGGTCATATAATCTGTATAATGAGGCTTCTTTCCTCTTCATATAGTCTTTAATTATTTGCTGAGCATACAGAGTGAATAAGTATGGAGAAAGGATACAACGCTGACATACACCTTTCCTGGTTTTAGACCATACAGTGTTCCCTTGCTCTGTTTGGATGACAGCTTCTTGTTCTAGATATAGGTTGGAAGCCGCTTGTAGCTGACCCTTTAGTAGGTTTTCAGAGGCTGCACATAATTTGAGAGGAGACTGCCATATTTCTCCTGTGAAGAAGTTGGTGGAATCATACCTTGAGCCTTTGGGTTGGCAGTGTAGTTCCTTTTTTGGGGGGTGGTGAGGAGGCTAGGGATATATTGTTATCTTTTTTTCTTTCAGTTGTGATTTAAGTTTACAAAGTAAATTGGTTTACCATTCAAAATTCATACACATTTTGTTTTTATAACGTCCATTATGCCATCATGATGTAATCACACTCTTTGCACTTTTGTGATTTTCATTTACATTAATCCTTCTATTTTACTTTTTTCTGTCTTCTTTGCTTTACCCTGGGTGAATATATGCAGTTGTATATTCAAAGAAGTGAGTACTTCTTTGATGTTACTGGTCCCCTTGTAGACCTGTCTGTTATTTGGCTAGGAGCTCTGGTGGTAGAGTCCATGGGGTATTGTACTATTAACCAAAGGCTATTGGGCTCTGGTGGTTCAATACCCAGCCAGTATTGGGAAAGGTGAGCAATCTCCTCGTCTTAGGATTTAGAGCCTCAGAAATGTGACTTGATTTGTTGATAGTGACTTAAAGTGGTTGGTTTTTTTACAAATTTTGTTACTGTTGAGAGTTGTATCATCTTTTAATGTGAGATAATTTCAAAGTTATAAAAAATTTTCAAAATATTCGGAAAGTCTTCCAAAAACGTCTCCACCCAGATTCCCTATAATATTATTGCTGTACTGTTTCTGTCTTTCCTTTCTCTCTGCTTTTCTGAAACGTTTATAAATTGATTAGGACCAACCCCCAATCCCCATTCCCAAGAAAGGAGAGCCCATAGAGTGTGGAAATTACCCAATAATATCACTGATATAACATATAAACAAAATCCTGCTGAAGATTATAAAAAACCAATTGAACCTACAACCAGGAGAAGATAACGTAGATGAATGGGATCTTCTAAGACTCAAATCCCTATGCACATCCAAAAA
>NW_006402169.1:3569-6027 GCF_000299155.1 Elephantulus edwardii
AAAAAAAAACCCAAGAAAACAAACAAACAAAAAAAAAATTGAAACAGTACATCAATAGAGAATTACCAGAAATACAAGCTGGGTTTAGAAGAGGCTATGGTACTAGTGACATTATCTCCAATGTCAGATAGGTTTTGGCAGAGAGTACCAGACTCTGTTGATCGCAACAAATTGTTGCTAATGTTGAGAAGAGTGGGAATCCCAAAATACTTGTTTGTGTGCATGTGAAACCTATATTTGGATCAGGAAGCAGTTGTCAGAACAGAGCAAGGAAACACTGCATGGTTCAAAATTAGGAAAGGAATGTGTCAGGTCTCCGTACCTTTTCAAGCTCTATATGAAACAGATCTTTTGGGAGGTTGGACTTCATGAAGAGCAATTGGAAGAAGACTTATGGATTGGAGGAAGATTCATCAACAACCTGTCTTATGCCAATGACACAACCTGGCTTGCTGAAATTGAGGGAGGGGGACCTGAAGTGTCACTGCAAAAGGTCAAGGACTATAATCTTCAATATGGACTGAAACTCAACATCAGGAAGACAAAACTTCACCACAGAGCCAATTGGCAGTACCACAATAGATGAAGGAGAGATTGAGATTGCAGACAATTTCAGCATGCTCAGCTCCACAATCAGTATTCTTGGTACCAGCAGTCAGAAAATAAAAAGACAAATTGCATTAGGAAAATCTGTTGTCAGGGATCTCTCCAGAATCCTAAAGAGCAACGATGTCAGTCTGGAGATGAAGGTATGCCTGATCCAGGCCATAGTTTTTACAATTGCTTGCTATGCATCAGAAAGCTGGTGCCAGAGAAGAGTATTGGACACACCATGGACTGCCAAGAGAACGAACAGATTTGGACAGAGTGAAACAAAATTTCTCTTTGGAGGCAAGGATTTTCAAGTTCTGTCTTACATACTTTGAGCATGTTGCCTGGAGGGACCATGCTTGAAAGGATGGAGGGACAGCACAAGAGAGGAAAACCCTAGATGAGATGGGTTGATAGAATAACTGGAGTAATGGGGGTAGGTGTGTTAGAATCAGTGAGATTGACTCGGGATAGGACTGGGTTCAGAGCTGTTGTGTATAGGGTCACGATGAGGTTGCAGGCAACTTGAAGATACATAACAACAACAACAACAACAACAACATCTACCACCCATTTCCGTCTAATGGATTCTCACTCAGAGTGGCCCTGAGGACAAAATAGAAGTGTCCTGTAGATTTTTCAAAGCTGTAATCTTCATTGAAGCCATGTGGTGAATGGGTTAATAGGCCAGCACATAGCCAACTATACTGACAGGGCTCATTAGATTGAGGACAGTATCCCTAAATATGTCTGTGCATTTCCTAAAAACAAGGGCACTTTATACATAACCGTCAGGAAAGTGACAGACACCGCACCCACAATACTGACCACAGAGTAGAGATTTCATGGGCGGGGGGGGGGGCGTGGGTGATGAGAGAGCCCCTGTCAGCAGCAGCCCACAACTATTCCTGTGAGAAGGAGGTCACTCGCGGTTTTCTTGGTAACTTTTTTACCAGCTCTCTCACCAGCCATCCCTCCTGTCTCTCCTTCCCTGCTGGGTTCAGTGATTTACTTAGTTACTATATAGGGCTCAACCAGTATTCATGAAGGAAGTGACAGTTTACAGCTCAGCATCAGGAATGACTCATGACAACTGCTTAGCCATGCCCACAGCAGGCCTCTCTCTTGGCCCCCTGGGCTGCCCACCATATGCTCTACTTAAGCAAGTGTTACAAGGCTCTTTAGCTGCACTTGTAAGTGACCAAAGGTACCCATCCTGCCAGTATGATTGGACCCAATGGCATTCAGTGCTTTTGCTTTGTGAATTTGCAAATCTAGCTGACCAATTAATTGCCCAGAGATATCCTATCCACCAGCAAGCATCCTGGCCAGCAGAGCTCCACTCTCCCACCCCATGAGCCTGGACTCTCATAGTGTCTCCTCCCTGTCTCCTGGTGACAGTGCCTTTGCTGTCAACATTACTAGCATTATGTTTCTTCTTGTCTTTTGCTGCCTCTGGTGCTCTAGCTCTCACAGTGTCTAGAATGTTCTTAGCCCGGGGATCCTGAGTCTAAAGGAAACACTCCACTCCTAGCTCTTCTTTCTTGATGGTAGTGATGTCCTTCTACCCATCCATCTCTGCTGAAGCTTGTTGTTATGTGCTATCAAGTAGCCAGCATACTTTATGTATGTTTGTTGTGATGACAGAATGGAGCAATGTTCTCTTTAGGGCTCCATGCACCTTCTTTTCATGGTCCCATCTCGACAAAGATACTGTGCACCATATTTCCTTTTTTAGCAAGTTATCCAGTATTCTTAAAGCCTTTTATTTGCTTGGCGTTGCCACATCATTTGGTGGATATTACAAGGCCATCGTAAGAAAGATCACATAAAAGCCACTTCCTCTCATCCCACTCCATCTTTTTTT
>NW_006402170.1:0-598 GCF_000299155.1 Elephantulus edwardii
GCGATAAATGATTGGGTATTATGGTTATGACAAGAGTCCAAAATGAAGGTTGCATAGTGGAGTGTACTTGGGGTGGGAGGGGCAGAATTCTATACCAATGAAATAAATTTTCTTTTACTTTTCATAAGTTTGCTATGAGTCACCGGCAACTTGATGGCATGTAGCAACATCAACAATAGAGGTTGTAAGCACAAAGAAGTTAGAATTTGCAATATATCACAAAATGGAAAGTTATGGCTGGAAGAACCATATTATTTCATTTCATTTATTGCACTACAGGCATTATTAACAGAGTAAAAGAAAATATCTATTTCCATAATTTCTCCATTTTCTAATGGGAGTTCAACACATTTTTTAAGGGGTACACAACTCACTTAGTAAAAACTTCCTTAAATAAATTTTGAGAGATGATGCAAATAAGTTTAGAGAGAAAAATAATGATCAAGGAAATGTATATAACTTAAATTCAAAGACTGGTGGTCCCGTAATAAGTTACTATATATTCTTTGTTCCTTGAGCTCAAGATATGCTGAGCGAGTTCGGCCCTTTTGATTTTCTGACTCCAACTCCTTGCACATTTCATTGTAATATTTTGCTT
>NW_006402170.1:2181-6129 GCF_000299155.1 Elephantulus edwardii
TAATTGGGATTGGATTGTCAGAGACGGTGTGATTGGCACAGGACAGAGCGGAGTTTAGGGCTGTTGTACATAGGGTCGCTATGAGTCGCAAGCGACTCGACGGCACATAACAACAACATATTCTTTGTAATTACTAGTAAGTTTCATGAAAATGTACATCCATTCAATAAATTTATATGGAAGGTAGATAAGGAATCTGCCAGATATTATAATAAATTCTAAAGATAAAATGAACTAGAGTATGTTGTTGTCATTGTTGTGTGCCTTCAAGTCAACTGAAACTCACAGCAACCTTGGGCACATGGACTCTGTGCACTGAGCTAATCTCACTGTATCCTACACATCTAACCCTATGACTCCAGTTACTAAGTCAATCTATCTCATCTAGGGTCTTCCTCTAGTCCACTGTCTCTTCCAAGCATGAAGTCCTCCAAGAATTGGCTAATCCTGACAACATGCCCAAAGCATATGAGACAGAGCTTCAAATTCTTGCCTCCAAGGAGTATATTGTTTTCATTCTCTCCAGGACAGATCTATGTGTTCTCTTGGCAGTCCATTGCATAATCAATACTCTTCTCCAGCCCCACAACTCAAAGACATTGATTCTTCTATTATCCTTACTCATTTATGCATAGCAAATAATTGCAAAGATCATGGTCTGGATCAGGTGCACCTTAGTCTCTAGACTGACATCATTGCTCTCCAGTAATCTGAAGAAGTCCCTGACAGCAGATTTTCCCAAGACAATTTGTCTTTTGATTTCCTGACTACTGGTGTCAAGGTGTTGGTTGTGGAACTGAGCAAGCTGAAATTGTTAACAATCTCAATCTCTTCTCCATCAGGCATGATGCTGTCAATGGGCCCAGTAGTGAGAATCTTTGTTTTCTTGATGTTGAGCTTCAATCCATATTGAAGATTGCAGACCTTAACCTTCTGCAACAAATAATTCAAGACTTCCTCAGCTTCAGCAAGAAAGGTGGTCATCTGCATAACTCAGGTTGTTGATGAGTCTTCTGCCAATCCTGATGCCACATTTTTCCTCCTAAAGTCCAGGCTCCTGAATGATCTGTTCCTCATATTGATTAAAAAGGTGTGGAGATAGGACTCATCCCTAATGCATTCCTTTCTTGATTTTGAACCATACCATGTTTCCTTGCTCTGTTCTGACGATTGTTTCCTGATCTAAGTACAGGTTTTGCATGAGCACAATCAGGTTGTCTGGGATTCCCATTCTTCTCAATGTTAGTCACAATTTTTGTGATCTACACTGTCAAATGTCTTTGCATAGTCAATGAAACACAAACAGATATTTGGCTAAGATCCATCTGACATTGGCAATGATGTCCTAGTGCCACAGCCTCTTCTGAACCCAGCTTGTATTTCTGGTAGTTCTCCATTGATGTACTGTTCTAGTCATTTTTTTTTTAATCTTCAGCAGGACTTTGCTTGTGTTTGATGCTAGTGATTTGTTCGATAATTTCCACACTCTGTTGAATTACCTTATTTTTGAATGAGAATAAATAAAAATATCTTCCAGTCTGTTGGGGGAATAGTTGTCCTTCAGATTTCTTGGCACAACCTGGCAAGCACATTCAAGGCTACATCGGGTTGTTGAAATATGTCAACTGATATTCCATCAATTTCTGGAGCCTTATTTTTTGCTAATTCCTTTAAAACAGCTGGAACTTCTTCCTTCATCATCATTGTCTCTTTATCATAAAATTATTCTGTTAGCTAATACTTCTTGGTAGAGTGACTCTGTATACTCCTTCCATCTTTTTTTCCATGCTTCTTCGATCATTCATCATTCTGCCCACTGCGTCTTTAAATATTGTGACTAGAGGCTTAAAGTTTTTCTTCAGTTCCTTCAGCTTGATAAATGCTGAGTTCTTCTCTTTTGATTTTCTGACTCTAGCTCTTTGTACATTTGATTATAATACTTTGTCTTCTCAAGCTGCCATTTGAAATCTTCTTTCAGTTCCTTAACTTCTTGATTTCTTCCCTTTGCTTTGGCTTCTCAGAGTTCTAGTGCAATAACCAGAGTATTTTCTCACACGGACGTTGGTGACCAGGCAGGCCAAGCCCTGCCTAGATCCTGATGTTTGCAGGCATTGGCGAGGGCAGCCAGAGCTCTGCTTCAGCTCCCGAGTAGAAGAACAGAATTCAGTAGGTGACGAAGAAACAGACCAGGCCCCATCAGGTACTGTGGTAAGAACCAGCACTAAGGATCAGTCTATGCCACCGTCTGCCAATAACCCCATCCAAGACCCCATCCTGCCATGTTGCCAAGGGCCTCAGCCATGTTCTGAAAAGGATATCCTGTATCATGATATTTGTATGCCTGGTTGTCATTACAGTTTGCTTTTAGAGGTTGTTGTTAAGTTCCATCAAGTTGCCATGTGACGCTGTATGCAAGAGCTCTGAACCCTGCTCTATCCTGAAACAGCTTTATTGTCTCTGACACACCTACCCTCATTACTCCAGTCACTGAATCAATGCTTCTCATCTAGGGTCTTCCTCTCCTGTACTGTACTGTCCCTCCATCCTCCCAAGCATGATGTCCCTCTCCAAGAACTAGTCCCTCTTTGCAACATGCCCAAAGTATGTCAGATGTATAACACCTATATGTTAGTTCAATTATTTTTTTTTATGGTGAGAAAATTTGTATTTAGAATTAGCCAGCTAGACTCAGTTTAGATGATCTAAATTTTGTTGGCCACATCCAAAGCATCGTAGTCAGGAGCAAGTCGAACACAGGCCTTCTTCTCCCCATCAGGCCTACTCAAAGCGTTGACCTTAACCACATCAATGTCATAGAGCTTCTTTACAGCTTATTTGATTTGGTGCTTGTTGGCCTTGACATCCACAATGAACATAAGCGTGTTCTTATCTTTTTCTTCTTCATGGCTGACTCAGCGGTCAGGGGAAATTTGATGATGGCATAGTGGTCAAGCTTGTTTTTCCTGGGGTTGCTCTTCTGGGGGTACTTGGGCTGCCTTCAAAGTCTCAGTGTGTTAGGCCACCAGAAGGTGACATGTGGCTCTTTTTTTTTTTTTTTTTTTGGTAGCTGCGGATGCCCTTCAGGACTGCCTTCCTGGCCTTTAATGCCTCTGCTTTGGCTTCAGTTTTGGGAGGGACAGGGGCTTCCTTCTTAGCTTTTGGAGGCATCTTCATAGAAAGGGCATCAGTTCAATGATTATGTTCAATTCTTTAACTTCCTCATTATCTTCCCTTTACTTTGGCTTCTTGGGTTCTAGTGCAATATTCATGGTCTCCTCTGACATCCATCTTGGTTTTTTCTTCCTCCTCTATATCTGTAATGACCTTTTGTTTTCTTCATGGGTGATATTCTTGATATCCTCCCATAGCTCATCTGGTTTTCATTCATTAGTGTTCAAGGCCTCAAACTTGTTCTTGAGATGGATTTTAAATTCAGGTGGGATAGACTCAAGGTCAAATTTTGGTTCTTGTGGATTTGGTTTTTTGCATATGAGTCATTGATGGTCTGTTCCATAATCAGCTCTTGGCCTAGTTTTCACATCTGATATTGAGCTTCTTCAACAGTTCTTTGCACAGATAAACACAGTGTAATTCCTATATAGTCCACCAGGTGAGGTCCATGTGTATAGTCGCTGTTTGTGTTTCTTATAAAATGTAGTTGCAATAAATAAATCATTGATTGTACAAAATTCTATCATTCTGTCTCCGGTTTCATTTCCACGGCCAAGTCCATATTTTTCTGACTACTGATCCCTCTTCCTTGTTCCCAACTTTTGTTTTCCATTCACTAATTACATTCACTAATTACTATACCTTTTCAACATGTATGCAGAGCAGATTATCCGAGAAGCTGGACTCTATGAGGAGAATTGTGGCATCAGGATTGGTGGAAGATCTATTAACAATCTGCGTTATGCAGATGACACAACCCTGCTTGCTAAAACTGAG
>NW_006402171.1:0-1185 GCF_000299155.1 Elephantulus edwardii
AATAAGACAGTTGGTTTAATTACTATTGGAAAATGTTTGTCATTCCTCTGTAGCATCTGGTCCCCACTGGACCCTCATCATTTCCTTCACCTGCTCCCTCCACCAACCAAACTGTGCAGCTCTGCAACTGCATCCTGGCCCATCCTCACCCTTCTGCCCCCATCCCTCACCTCCTTGTACCCCCAATATATTTTTCCCAATAAAAAAAAATTTAAAAAAAAAAGATCTGAACCCTGTCCTAATCTGTGCCATCCTCACAGTCTCTGACACCCACAAGTCTATTGCTGTAGTCACTATGTCAATCTACCTACTGGAAAGTCTTCTCTTCTTCATTTCCCCCCATCTTTCCAAACATGATGTCCCTCTGCAATGAATAGCCTTTCTTAACAACATACGCAGACAAAGCTACATCATCTTTCCGTCCAAGAAGCACTTTTGCTACATCTTCTCCAAGATGCATATCTGTTTGCTCTTTTGGCAGTCCATGAGTTAATCAGCATTCTTCTCCAACACCACAATTGGACTTAGTGTCTCTGAAAACCCACAGGAGAGTCAGCTAAACATCAGTTCCAACTTGGTCATACACAACAAAAACAACAATATTTACAGGAGGGGACTCTCCCCATTAACACCATCAACACCACAAAACGAATTCCCATGAAGTCAGACATGGACCTTGGTCTCCTGAATTTACTATTAATAATTCCAAAACTAATTCTTCTGCACTTTCGGGTTTCAAGTACAAACAGTGTCGTCTATATCACTAGCCTGCAAACCTCTACTGGTTTCTCCAAACATTTCAAATCTAACTTCATTTTTAACTTAATGGCATATAATTTGCAATAATAAAAGCTCAGGTGTAAGACAAGAGTAACACTAGTTATTATGGTTGTTGTTGTTGTTGTTCTTGTTATGTGCCATCCAGTCTCTGGCGACTCATAGCGACCCTATGTAAAAAAGCCCTAAATTCTGCTCTGTGCTGTGCCAATTGCACTATCTCCGACACTCCCATCCTGATTATCCCAATTCACTGAATCAATCCACCTCATAGAGGGCCTTCTGCTCCTGCACTGTCCCTCCACCCTCTCAAGCATGATGTCCTTCTCCAAGGACCGGTCTCTCCTCACAATTTGTCCAAAGTATGTTAGACGGAGCCTCAGAATCCTTGCCTCCAAGGAGCCACCC
>NW_006402171.1:1794-2336 GCF_000299155.1 Elephantulus edwardii
TTTGCATAGTCAATGAAACACAGGTAGACATTCTTCTGGTATTCCCTGCTTTCAGCTAAGATCCATCTAACATCAGCTACAATATCCCTAGTACCTCGACCCCTTCTAAACACAGCCTGGACTTCTGGTAGTTCTCTGTTGATGTGCTGTTCCAGTCGTTTTTGGATAATCTTCAGTAGAACCTTGCTTGCATGTGAAATCAGTGAGATTGTTCTGTAGTTTCCACATTCGGTTGGGTCACCTTTCTTTGGGATGGGGACAAATATAGATCTCTTCCAGTCAGTTGGCCAAGTGGTCGTTCTCCAGATTTCTTGGCGCAACTTGGTGAGCATATCCAGGCCAGCATCTGTTAGCTGAAATATGTCAATTGGTATACCATCTATTCCTAAAGACTTATTTTTTTCCATTTCCTTCAAAGCAGCCTGGACTTCTTCTTTCATCACCATAGGCTTTTGCTGATATGTTGTTTCATGAAATCCTTCTGTGTCTTCCAATTCCTTTCGATACAGTGACTCAGTATATTTTTTCCATCTTCTTTTAAT
>NW_006402171.1:3606-6027 GCF_000299155.1 Elephantulus edwardii
ATTTAGAGAAGTATCAGACAGACCAGCAAGTTAAAGGTATATCCCTTATTGTGGAGTTAACTTTAGTGTCAGTGTTAAGATTAAAAATTAATTTAGCTGAGTCAAGATTGGTGTTAAAATTAGTATTAATAGGGCACAAAGACTCTTAAAATGTTTATGTAAATAATTAAAATATTAGAATAACTCCACTGTAGTTAAAATATAGATGGGAAAAGTTAAGGAAAATTAAGCGTGTATTCTTCATAGTTCTATGACAGTCATAAGAAGCATTTTCTGAACATTTCTAGATTCAGTAAGTGGCAAATAACATAGTATATGTACTGGTGAATATTACCTTATGAATATATCACATAATAACTACTCTCTATTATAGGTGAATATAATTTGCTTCTTTACTAAATGAACAAATAACAATATTTCTGAGAAGGTGCTTTTTAGAAAGAAAATATAAATAGATCCACTTAAATTAAAACTTTTATGAAAGTATAATTATTTTTTTTAATAGGCATAGTTTCATTACTCTATTCATAAAGTAAAAAACAAAACAAAACATTGCAGAATTGAAAAAAGAAACTTAAGACAGAACTGCATTGTATTGCACTTCTTGCAGCCCAATTTTTCTATCATTCTGACCTTCATATGAAACTATTCATTTTGATCATATTTTACATTTTGTTTTATTTTGTTTAATTCTTAATTTTTAAATAGTTTGAGACCTACCGTCATTGCTGAAACTGAGGCAGACCTAAGCGCTTGCTGCAGAATATCAAGGACTGCAGACTTCAATATGGATTGAAGCTCAACATCAAGAATACAAAAATTTTCACCATTGGGCCGATTGGCAGCATCATGATAAAAGATGAAGAGAATGAGATTGTTGACAGCTTCCATTTGCTTGGCTCTACAATCAACACTTGTTACCAGCAGCCAGGAAATTAAAAGATTAATTGCACTGGGAAAGTCTACTGTTAGTAGTTAAAATACTTAAGGGCAATGATGTCAGTCTGGAGACTAAGGTGCACCTGATACAGGCCGTGGTCTTCGCAATTACTTGCTATGCATCCGAGAGCTGGACAATGACTAGGCTTGAAAGAAAGAGAGTTGATGCCTTTGACCTACTTTGGACATGTTGTAAGGAAGGATCAGTGCTTGGAGAGGGACGCCATGAATGAGAGGGTGGAGGGACAGAGCAAGAGAGGAAGACCTTCGATGAAATGGATTGATTCAGTCACTAGGGTAATGGAGGTAGGTGTGTTAGAGACAGTAAGATTGGCACGGGATAGAGCAGGGTTTAGGGCTGTTGTACACAGTGTCACTATAAGTCACAAGTGACTTGATGGCACATAACAACAACTAGAACTTACAAAGAAAGTAAAAGGAGATTCCTTGAACCTTCATCTAATTTCTTAGTGGTTACACTTTTGGTAACTGTAGTCTTTTCAATCATTTGATGTGTGTCTGAGAGCTGGACAAGAAATAAGGAGGACAGAAGAATTCAAGACTTTGAGTTGCGGTGTTAGAGAAAAGAACAGAATATTTCACAGATGACCAAAAGGACAGACAGATAGGTCTTAGAAAAAGTGCAGCCAGAAAGCTCCTTAAGGGCAAGGATGGAGAAATTTCATCTTACATACTTTGGGCATGTAGGAAAGGCTATTCCTTCGAAAGGGAAAACATGCTTGGAAAGGTCAGCAAAAGACCCTCAGTGAGATGGATTGACATACTGACTGCAACAATGTACTTAAGTATGTCAGAGATAATGAGGATGGCATGGGATAGAAAATTCAGATCTGTTGTTCATAGGGTCACTATGAGTCATACTAGACTGGACGACATATGACACAAATATAGTGCAGCATCAAAATCAGAAAATTGACACTGTTACAATATGTGTTTATAGCTCCCTATCATACAGCATGTTGAGACTCCTATAACTACAACCACTATCAAAATACTGAACAATTCCAGTGATATACGAAAACTTTATAATCTGTTAAGTACATTTTTATCAATTTCCATTTATAGTATTTTTCTTGAGTATTTCCTGTAAAACACAAAAGAACACATCACACAACTCTAGAGGGGAAAAACCACCAAAGATAGAAAATGAAAAGTCTTACAGACAGCCGTCATGATAGAAGAGTTTAAAAGGCAAAGAATAGCGTCATAAAAAAATAATTAATATTTTTATTTAAAATTGCAAGGTTTTTATTGCATAACATAATGTTTTCATTCACTGCCCTGGATGTGCTCTCTAAGTTGTGCCAAGAAATCTGGAAAACAGCCAGCTGTCCCACTGAATGGAAAAGATCGATATTTGTTCCCATTCCAAAGAAAGGTGACGCAACAGAGTGTGGAAATTATTGAACAATATCATATGCAAGCAAGATTCTGCTGAAAATTACCCAAAAACCCTTGGAA
>NW_006402172.1:0-524 GCF_000299155.1 Elephantulus edwardii
ACAAAGTCTTCCCATGAGACTTACAGAATCTAAAAGCTCACTGGCGGATCAGTTTTGAGTCATATTCCAACTTGATGGCACACAACAACAGATGATACTTAATACGCATAAAATTATTATTAAATTCTGCTATTAAAAATTATTTCATTGCATACCACAGCAGCCAGGAAACAAGGAGACAAATTGCATTGGGAAAGTCAGCTGTGAGGGACCTCTCAAGAGTACTGAAGAGCAACGACATCATGCTGGAGACTAAGGTGAGACTGATCTGGGCTATAGTCTTCGCAATTACGTGCTATGCATCAGAGAGTTGGACAGTGAATAAGAATGATAGAAAGAGAACTGAAGCCTTTGAGCTGTGGTACTTGGAGAAGAGTGTTGAATACACCATGGACTTCTAGAGCAAATAGGTTTGTCCTGGAGAAGGTGAAGGCAGAATGCTCCCTGGAGTCAAGGATTCTGAAGCTCTGTCTGACATACTTTGGGCATGTTGCAAGGAGGGACTAGTCCTTGGAGAGGGGCAT
>NW_006402172.1:2344-3466 GCF_000299155.1 Elephantulus edwardii
TGTCATGTTAGCCTCGGTTGTTGCTGAGTACCACTGAGTTGGAAATGACGCATAGCTGACACTCCAGCAGGCTTGCAGAGGCAATTAATTACACAGGACATATTCCTATCCTCCTCCCGTGGAGCAGCTGGTAGATTCGAACCACATTCTTCAAGACTGTAGTGCAGCTTCTCACCACTTGGCCACCAGGGCTTCCTAAATTGCCACAGTTGAAACAATAAAAAAATTCAAGGCTTTTCAATCTTTTTTATTTTATGAGCAAAAACACTACAGGATGAATAATTAACTCTCACTTCTATAGATTGCCAGTGAATGGTAAAACTTTTTACACCAGCTCATCACCCTAGTTGTATATTAGAATCACCTCTCCTTCCACAGAGTCTGTTACTTTATATATATTTTTTTAATAATTCTCCCCCAAGTCAAGAATCACAGCCTTTGAGGTCTAAAGAATATTAACCCAAACCCATTCCCAACTCAATTCCAATTTGCAATGATTCTCCTTCAAGTTTATAAAGTTATGAATCTTTAAGGAAGGGTACTGTCCATCATTGTATTCCAGATATGGATGGTGGTGGTGTTAGACTTAATGGAAGAGCCTTTGACACATAACAACTCTACGTACAACAGACTGAGGCACGCCACGTCCTGAACTGTCCTCACAATCTCTGCTGTGCCAGGCTCATTGTTGTAGCTGTATCAGTCCGTCTTCCTCTTTTCTTGGTTACCTTCTCCCAAGCATGAGGTACTTCTCCTGAGAATTATGCCGAGTCTTCCCATCCTTGCTTCTAAGGAGCTACCATTCTTTCACTATAGGAACAGTAATTTATTAAAAACTAACTCAAAAAGTGTGAGATATATTGGAAGACTCTGCAATAATGCAAAAGAAATGCAGGTGATTTAACATAAAATATCAGGGGTATTAGAAAAAATAGAATTTTCATTGGTGCCACCACAATAATGAAGAAGCCCACGTGAAAGCTGTAAAGATACTTCTTAGAATAGTGATTACAACAAGTTCTGGGGAAGCAAAGGTGTTGACTAAGAAAGTTTCTCAGGTTCCAATGTACTACCCATCCCACATCCATCCGACTCTAGTACACAATTCCTAATACAAAACAG